>NC_083618.1:17207697-17497903 GCF_963584025.1 Labrus mixtus | reverse complement strand
TGAACAACTTGATGTTTTGCACTCACAGGTAGCTTACTGGACTTCCTGAAAGGGGAAGCAGGAAAGATGCTTCGTCTGCCTCAGCTGGTCGACATGTCTGCTCAGGTAAGATTACTCATAATCCACCCACACTCATATTACTAACACTTATATTTGTGTGTCTTATACAATCCCTGACCTCGCTTCCTCACCTGCTGCAGATTGCTGCAGGCATGGCCTACGTGGAGAGGATGAACTATGTTCACAGGGACCTGCGGGCTGCGAACATCCTGGTGGGAGACA
Organism: Labrus mixtus; assembly: GCF_963584025.1. Classification (NCBI taxonomy): domain Eukaryota; kingdom Metazoa; phylum Chordata; class Actinopteri; order Labriformes; family Labridae; genus Labrus; species Labrus mixtus. The sequence goes on along the minus strand of NC_083618.1, from coordinate 17,497,621 downwards.
GTCTGGTGTGTAAAGTGGCCGACTTTGGTCTGGCACGACTCATTGAAGACAATGAGTACACAGCGAGACAGGGTAAGTCCATGCTTCCTCTTTCCACAGTAGATTATTATGTTCCTTATAGTGTGACTGAACAGTGGAAACATGTTGTTTTATTGTTCTTTCACACAACTTTTTTGTTTCCATAGGAGCTAAGTTTCCGATCAAGTGGACAGCCCCGGAGGCCGCTCTGTACGGCCGATTCACCATCAAATCTGACGTCTGGTCCTTTGGTGTGCTGCTCACAGAGCTGGCAACTAAAGGCAGAGTCCCCTATCCAGGTGAGGACTTCACATGCCCACCAACACAATCAGCACCCCCCCCCCCCCCTCCCTTTTTTTAAATAACAATTAGAACAGTTCAGAAGTGAAACATATAAATAAGTTAATAAGAGATGATATAAAAGAAAGTGAAGTAAGCTATTCTAAAAGGTTTTTTTCAGCCTGTTGTGCCTTTCTGTTGTCTTCAGGACTTAAACTACAGATAGTAGTTTTTAAAAATCTACAGTAGACAACATTTTGGTGCCTTTCTATGCAGTCAAGACAAACAATTCAAGTCAAATCTGAAATGGACAAACAGCCCGCAAAGGAGCTAAACAAGAGAAATATGGCCATGCTTCTGTATAATCACAAAAAGTATTTTTTAATACTTTTATCTTAAGTAAAGTTTTATATGTTTAAAAAGAAGTTTTAGTTAAAAGGAAGAAAGTATTTTACCGCCTAAATCGAACCGCTTGTGTTTCCGGTCAGGTATGGTCAACCGCGAGGTGCTGGACCAGGTGGAGCGCGGCTACAGGATGCCCTGCCCGTCCGAGTGCCCCAGCTCCTTACACGAGCTCATGCTGTCCTGCTGGAGGAAAGACCCGGAGGAGAGGCCGACGTTTGAGTACCTGCAGGGCTTCCTTGAGGACTACTTCACCTCCACAGAACCCCAGTATCAGCCTGGGGAGAACCTATAGAACCACACAGAACCAAACCTGGGGAGAGGGAAACCTCCACACAAAACAATCTGCACTAACCGACCTCAGAGGAGAACCTGTGGGAGGATCTGAGCCTGTGAAACTCACCTGGGAGGAACCTTAGTTTCTTCTGTAGAAGTAAAACCGAGATAGAAACTGTAGATGTTATCATGTGCCATAAAGGAACTGCTACAGAAGAACCTGGAGAACCTCCTGTCTGCAATCACTCAACTGTTTACTGACGGTTTCCCTGCAGGAGTGAGGCACCGGGCTGTGAAGTAGAACTCCTGCTGGACTTACTCTGGCTCTGATTTGATTTGATGAATTACACATTTGCGGGTAAACGTTTCTGAAAGGTGCAACTGCCGTGGCAGGAACCGAATCAGGATTATCAGGCGGATTGAGGGGGAAAGAATAAACCTCCAGACGAAGAGAGAACGTCAGGAGAGGATATTTCAAATCGGACGTTTATCGCTTTCCCTCTTCTGTCATGTCTTCACCCTCGTCTGGTACCTTTCTCATCCCCACAGAAGAGCACCGCCACTGTGGCTCAGGTGCCAAAGTAAAGTCTGTCCCTCCTGCCTCTCTTCCTCTAGTTTTCTTTCTCAGTATCTCCCCCTAGTTTTTCTCAAGTGCTGCTTCTTTAAAAGTGTCTCCGGGAAAACTCATCTCTGGAACTCCACTTTGCATCTTTATTTATGTTTACTTGGACAATAAGCGTCCTGTAATTGAAGGTTTTTAGTTCACCATATAGGTAAGGTTGTTAGAACCACTATCAAGGTAGTGCTGATGTAAATGTACTCACCAGGAAGATTCTGTAACACTGAAAATGAAAATGAGGCGAATTCAAGAAAAACTTGAGGCCTTCCTCCTTTTCTCTCGCTGTATTCATCACATACAGCCACCTCGACCCAACCTCGATTATTAAAAATAACTTGATGCAGGTAGTGTTTGAATGCTTGTTCATTTTATTGACCTTGATTTTTATCTGGAAAGCTGCATTAATCATAATCAGCACACTTTATAGTGGCAGTTTTAATGGATATCAGCTCGTTTCCTCAGAGGCATAAACGGGGTAACCTACTAAGAGGCTGATATGACTACAAAAGTGATCACACACTGAAGAGTGTACAATCCTTTGTTCTGTGCCAAACAAATCACATTTCTTGACTGCTCTCCATGTATATAATGTTTTATTATCCAAGGGGCTTAATGGGTTTTTAAGTTCTCAAACAGGCAATTTTTCGTTTTTAGAAAAAACTTCATGATTTCCCTCTAAACAGGACACATGATCCTGTTGCAGATTTCATTCACTTCACAGCTGTTGTGTCAATAAAAAATATGCAACCAGGCGGCCCTAACTAAACTGTCAAACTTTGATCAGGTAACCCTAATAAAACTGTGTTTATGACTTTACTACGAGAATAGATTTGAAGACCAGTTAGCATGCTTGTGTGCCGTTCTTCTCTTGACCATTAGCTGGGTTTGTATTTATGCTGTACTGTATACATCAACACATGTATGTTTACTTTAGTCAGGGTTCAGGAAAGGAGAGGGCATCATAAACAGACTTTTGTACCATCAACATATACTGTTTTTTTAATATATATATATCTCTTACCCACTGCTGCCAGTTCTCACTGTCATACTGTACATACTGTAGCTCTTTAGGGTCGGTTTTTGTATCATGTTGGCCACTTTCAAATGGCAGGTACAGTATTTATGTTGGGTGTCACACATTTCACACTGGTTTAGTTTATGAGGTATGAAGTTTATGAAGTAGTCAATGCAGCAACAGTAGATATAAAGTGATAGATTGTTACCTATGAATACAGTGAAACCAGTAATACAAATAAATGAGCCATGGAACGGTGAGAGAAATGGTCTGTGCCCGAAAAAACACCATCAAAATAAGACCCAGTGATGTGAATTCAATAACACCCAGAGACAAAATGAATCATTAATGTGGACAAATGTGAAACCAGAAGGAAAAAGGAGTTTGGGTTGTGATAGGACATGAAACATGAGGACAAAGATGTAAATAGTATCTTAAACAAATGACTGTGACTATCATGTAATTTGTTTTTTTTTTGTAGTTTTCTTTTATTGCTCCTCCATTTTTTTTTTTTAAAGTGATGCACGCCTGCTTCCAAAATGTTTGAATAATAAGATGCTTCTGTAAACAGAGCTGTAAGGAAGGCTTTCTTTTTTTTTAATATTAGACTTACAAAGTAGATTGAATCATATCTGCAAAAGACAATTTTAATATTGGACTTGACGTATGAATATTTCCAAGAACTTATTCATCATTGCTTTCCTCTTTCTCAAATGAGGAATAGCCTGTTTGTTTGCATTGACGCACTGAGCCGCCTGTGAGTCACCAGGACAAAGTGGAAGTTTGACAGGCTCATGACGAGTATGAGTAACGCCAAGGTCTGATTGGATATCCTGTGCCATATTCAAGAAGTGTCTCAGTCTTGTTTTATTTTTTTCATGTTATTTTTTTATGAATCTATGCAGTTCGGGTTTGGCATTCCTGCAACTTCACGGCCATGTGTCAAAAACAAAGATCCTAAACTGAAGGTGTGAGCATTTTGTAAGGACTTCTCTCGTCCTTTTGTTTTGTTTCAAATGTAACAGGATTGAAATGGGTATCGTGCCACTTTATGTTGATCTTTAAATGTGCAATAAATTATATTTCAAATGTGTTTTGATAAGAGTGTGTGCTGGTGTGTATCTTGCTGAACAGGCATGACTCAGTACCTTCTTAATAAAGTAACAAGCTTGCTGAATGTTTAAGAGAAGTAAACCTGCGATGCCAGGATTTTAAGTGACGGTGGTCTTCCTGGGACATCTAGGTAAAGTAGAAACCCTTTATTACTGAAAAAAAAGGACAGAATTCATGGAGAAAATGAATGCTGCTGCTAAAAACAAAACAAAAAAAAACATTTTTAACAGTTTAAGTTAAAATGTGAAACTGAAATATGCTGACGCAGCAGCTTATAATGTGTAAGGAAGAGTCATAAATGATTAGAAAAGCTAAGAAGAGTTTCAGTTGTTGAAGGCAAAGTGTGAATTATTAGTTTAAGTGAGCAAGGTAATAAATGTATCTTGATGTACCGGTTCTGAAAGCGTTTCAGTGGTGTCTAAAGAAGTGAGTGTACTGTACAGATGTTTTTTAAGTGGCCCGTCCTGCAGAGTATAAGCGGCCTCTGTTATAAACAGTGACCTGTAAGACTCTGGCATATTAAATTAGTATGTACTAGCCAATTAGAGATAGATTAAAGAGGGTCATCCCTTCACTATAGGAAGAAAATTGAAGCATACTACTGGATATTGTCCATCAATTATTGTTGTGAGTCTGATTTGGATTTGGAAGTGGGTATATACCCCATGGAGACTGAAAAAGAAGTGGGTATACTCCGTATACCTTTGTATACCATGCACACCACTGGGTTCTGAAGGAAATCAGCAGTTCAAGAGAGTCAGCTGAAAAAGTGGACGGTCAGCTGAGGTGAACGTACATAATTCACATGCAAACGTTAAGCAAACTTTTGCAGTGTTTTCACATCTAAATGCTCACCGGTGTTTGGTTTGTTTCCATCCATTGTTTGAGCTTTCAAAGATGAAGAGCGTCGATTAAAATTACAAGAATATTTCCACAGATCATTTCTGAACAAAATAAATAAAAACAAAATAAAATAAATGTGCTCAAGATGTTCAACTTCTTTTTGCCCCTCAATTGTTTTGTGTTTTTCAGTAACTGTTTAAAATAAAAATTCAAATTCTACTATTCCACCAATGAGACATTTTTGGTTGTGCTTACTTCAGTTTGAAATTTGACAATAAATTCAACTTCAGTTTGATCATGTTAAGTTGAAGTTATTGACTATGTTTGTCATATCATGAAGTATATCATTATCACAAAATCACTTTCCTAAGATCTAAGTCCTAGCTTCACTCAGCTAAGGTGTTTTTTGTCCACATGAGGGCAGCATTAGTCTTGATGATCAAGGGCAGGAGCAGCAGGCCTCACTGGGCTGCATTAAACCCACCTGCTGTAGTGGCCTCCACTAAACAACATTCATCTCTAATGGTCATTTATAGACGATGCTGGAGAAAGCAAGTAAGCACCAATGTCCACCATGAAGGAGAGAAAACAGTACAGTTAGGTGGTCCTTAAAAACAGTGTTTAAAGCTAGTTAAAACATTCTTGTATCTGAGACATATCAACCATCAGCTTTGGAAACAACATAAATGTGTTATTTTCAAGTAGGCCTACTAACCTTTGTGGACATCTAAAATGTGTTTGTTGAGATAGCAGCAATTTTGAAAAGGCAGAACTTCAACAAATGATGGCTCATTAGAAAGGTGAGGGTGTCCTGGGGGTTGTCTGCTACATAAATAGTAGAATTGTAGAAGTGTTCACATGACAGCAATGATGTAGGTGTCTGTTGATCTTTACACATAAAGATGAACACACCTGTGTGTCTATTAAGATCTGTTTGTCCATTCAATGCTAAAGTCTATACATGGAAATGACTTGTATTCTGCTTTTGGCCTTTCTTAAATCAATTACTGTGTACAATAATTGTATGTTTGTTGTGTTGTAGTTTTATGTTGCCAGTGTTTGGATAGTGGATTAGTGTGGGTTTAGCTGTGTGCTGTGTTATGCGTTATAGTTCAACCAGCTCCAGAGACAGTGGGAGTCCCCAGTCTCTGCCACCCTTATTTCGGGGGTCCCGAGCCAAAGAATTTGGGAACCCTTGCTCTACATGGCACACAGGTTTCAGTTTGATAGCTTGACAGGATTTAGAAATATACTTTAGAGACCCCCACACAGGACACACAAAGTTATGGCATCGTACAGTAATTTAAAATCCATGACACAAAAGAAGAATTCTGTGACAACACCTCAAAAGTACCTGCTGCAGTTAATTGATTACAGATTAGCTCTCACTGTATCAGCTTCGGTCAGAGGCATGATTGAACCAGTAAGGAGCCTTTGTTTCTACACTAACGAGAAGCTACTTTGTCCTGCAGTTTTATGCTCTGCTGTGATCTAAGAGTTTATAAGTGAAGTGTTTCATTTTGTAATATACAGTATGTGTTTGTGTGTAAGTGTGTGTGTGTGACTGGCTGTTGTTTTTCCCATCTGCTGAGCCGCAGTGCGAGTCATTTATCTCAGTTATCCAGACAGTGTCAGAGCTCCATCTGTGAAAACAGTAAACACACTGACTCACACTGTCTAAGTTACTGCCACTGATAGCAGAAAAGAGAGAGCTGCAGATTCACACAAGCATATAGTATGTCTGCTCACACACACACACACACACACACACACACACACACACACGGCTACAGTTACTGTTTGTTTTCATCTCATTACAGTGACAGGAGCACGGCAACTCCTGAGAGAAGCTGGGTAATAGCTCTGTTTTGTTTTTTTGTTTTTTTTCCTCACTAATGGTGCAGGTTGCTCCTTGCCAGGTCTCTCTGCATTCAGTACAGTCAGTCTAATTGAAGATGCATGGCCCATTGGAAGTTACATCAACTTAGTTTGGTCAGAGTTGATATTTTGTTATTTACAGTGTTTTATCTGTCACTCATCTGACACTCTACGTCTAGGGAACCAATTACGCGGTACAACTCTACAAAAAAGGGTTCATCTCAGAGTAAATCTGTCAATGTTTTGAATGTTGACAGACAGTCGATATTGTATTATAGACTTTAAAACACAACAGAAATGAAGACCCAAAAAGCATATCTATATCATGTAATTTACTAACCACATGTACAGCTCTTGTCTCACACAGGTTGTATCCATATCCCCTTGATTCAATAGTGAGTCCATGGGAGTGCCTTAACCCTGCATTCTCTCTAACAGCCAGCTGAAGGTTTGCACTGGTTGCAAAAAGAAGCCAGATAATGTTAAACCAGAAGTAAATAACCAGAATCCAGCTCCTGCCAAATAGGTAAGGGATAAAACGTCGCATCAGCGGTCTGACATACTTATCGGCCCTGTTATGTCCCAAATATGGTCGCCATTTTGGCACAAAAATTCAAGGTGGCGACAGCTGAAATTCAAAGCTTTGAAAACTTTGAAATGCATTAAAACAGCAGTCCTACAACAAATGGTGGCTGGACTCTCCCCCAATATACACTCTATGATTGGGTCACAGATACAGCCTTAGTACTTAGCAAGAAACTCAGTTACATTTCAGATTAAGATAACACATCATAGATAAACAAGAAGCCTTTAAAAAGCATCACCTTAACCAACCAGCTAATCGTTACAACTTTATGATTCAAGCTTCTGCTCCAATTTCTCATTGTATCCTTTGCCTGCTCATTGTCCTCCCTGTTACTTCTCCTCTGTCTCACTGTGCACACTCAGATATTCTGTTTGAAGGTAAGAGTTCACTCCAGGAGGTGGAAACCGACCCACATGTTCTCCATCAGCTCACTTCAAACAGCGGGGAAGATCACTCAGCTGCGTGTACGAACCATCCATTCAGTTTCCTCTGTGCTCCACTGCTCCTAATGACTCCCACAGACTCTGAAAGATGTTCAGCCTGTGAATGGAAACAAGAGATTCTTTTTGATATCAGAGCATGAACAGGTGTGCAGACGCCCCCCAACTTTAATCAGTCTTCTTTTGTTGTGCAGTGTTGACAGAGCTGTTTGGAGAGCAACCTGCATAACTGCCTCACAAGTTGCTTGCCAAGTTGCCACAGGTGATGAAGCTCTTTGTGGCATGAAGTTGCACCCTGTAACTATTACTGATATCCGTCGCCTTGGCAGTAGAAATTACAGCCCTGGCTGAGTTCTGACTTGCTGCAGCGAGGACTGGATCGGGACAGTTTTGATACGCATGAAAACATGTGCATACATCTTCAAGAGACCTGAAAATATGCCCCTGCTTTTTCCAATGTTTTGATGTTGCTGAGGATTTAATCTTCCGACAAAAGGTGGATTCAAAAGAGGTCGTTTTTTTTACATTATCATCTCACACATTTTCAAACCTTTTGTTGATTTGTTTCGGTTTTGATCCTGGTGGGACGATAACATGGTATTGTTGTTTGTAATAATGTGTTTGCAGGGTTGCCAGGAGAGTCTGTCTGCTTTGAATGTTTGTGTTTTTTACAGCATGTTTGTGTTTATAAGGTACACAGTTCAATAATTTGAGTCTACAACACATGTAAGGTCAATACATCTTCCATTAATCCCTCCCTCCTTTTGTTTTTCTGTCTTCTTGAGAGAGATGGTAATGATGATCATTCACTCAACAATAGGATTGACTGGATTCTGATAAAAGTGCTTATGGTTAAAAAAAACCAAAAAAAACAACAACAACCCAACCAACGTGCCTGCATGGCGGCCCCAGTGGAACATCTCCTCTTAAACTATTCACATTAGAAGGACTTGAGAGTAGTGACAGTTTGGTTGATGTTTCAATGCTTGTAAATGTAGCTTCTCCCTTACTGTCAATCAAGATTAAGAGGGGGCAGGATTTCCAATGTCAACTTGTGAAAACCAGTGTAGTGGGCTATAAAGTGCACTCCTCAGCACAATGAAACACAACTTCCGGAAGCTGTTAATGACGTCATTGCTGTCACACTACTAAAACGTGTCGGACTGGGATGAATATTAAAGGTAGATTATGGCATGAAATTCAGCAATAACTTGTAAAATACTAATTGTGTTTTCACAAAAAAAAAATCGAATATAATAAATGATGTAAAGTAGGCTAAACCACAAATATACAGACAATGGTCTTGTCATCATCTTAAGTAAAATAATGAATGTTAAAATCCTTTTAAGAAAAGCTGCTAGATTTAACAAGATATCACTGTTCTGTGTTTCTGTATGTTCACAAGAGCAGGCAAACACACAAAAGCTTTGCACCACAGGATGGTATGCATTGATGGGATATATTAGTTGAACAGTGAACAAGGGTTGTACACTCTTTTTTACAATGCATTGTAGGATAAAGTATATAGGGTTGTATAATGGGAACACCACAATGATATGGTGTATTCCCTATATACAGTAGTGCACTACATAGTGAGCGGTGTAAATGTGGACACAACCTAATCCTTTTCCTTGCATGCTTTATCTTCTGCATCCAGACAATTTCTTTCCATTTTCTTATTTTTTTTATTTGTAATTTTCATGGATAAGAGCAAAGATTAAGCATACAGAGCAAATTGAAACACTCCGTCTCCAGACTCTTACTTTTGTGTCTTATATATACTTTCTCCCTTTGTTTCTTTCCTCTCTCTCTGTCCGCTCTTCTGCCGGCTCATAAATCCTCCCTCCCTCTGTCAGTTCACCTCCCCTCGCTAACGCTTTGTCACATTGCTCTTTCCCACTCTCACTCCTTTCCCCCCTCCCTTATCACTTCACACACACACACTCTCCCTCTACCTGTCTCTTCTATCTTTCTTTATCACTCTCTCCCTCTCCCTCTCTTCCTTGATTTTAACATCTTGCTGCTAAATTCATGTTTCGTGCCTCCCTGAGACTGTTTGCCTCTCCTTCCTCTCCCGCTCCCTCCGCTGTTATCCATCATCCTCTATTGGTCCATTCATCACTTAGCCAGAATGCTATTAGTTCATTTATCAACCAGCCGGCAGCCCCACAGCTGCAGACAGCAACCGGCACACAGGCCTAGGAATGTACAGACTCAGAGTTTGGTCCCTAACATTTCACTGCACTTGAAGATTTGCAGTTGCAGTAATATCAGGGGAAAACATCCCAGGGGGGAAATTTAATGTAAAGAACCCAATAGTATAAAATCAAGTTATGATAAAGAAGATACTTGTGAAGCTGCAGACATTATGATACTGCAGAAACCTGTTTTTTTATGGTTTCATAGGACATTTTGATTCATGTAGTGGTCTAGTTTTTAAAGACAACCTCTTATACATTCAACAGGAGCCAACATCCTCCTACATGATTGGACAGTCAGCTAAATCTTCGGTTTACTAGTAAAACCCAACCAGAAGGGTTGAGGGTTATAACAGAAAATAAAGAAGTTCATGTCATGTTTTCTCTTGCTGTGTAAATATCATCATGAACTCTTGACATTGGAATGAGAAAAATGTTGCACATAGTATACCTGAGAAATTTCTCCAGGTTATGTCCACTCTGCAGGATATGGTGGCTGAGATTTTTTAAATTTATTTTAAGAAGCAAAAAGTTCTATTTACAGGGCGCTGGTGGCGCAGTGGTTAGTGCATGCGCCCCATCTATGGAGGCTGTAGTCCTCCAAGCGGGCGGCCCAGGTTCAAATCCAACCTGTGACTCCTTTCCCGCATGCCATTCCCCACTCTCTCTCTCTGATTTCCGACTCTATCCACTGTCCTATCTCTCCATTAAAGGCACAAAAAAGCCCAAAAAAAAATGCTTGACATGCTTCAACGGTAACACTGAGTCACATTGACGGATGATTTAAATGTTTATTAATGTTTTTTCCTATAAAAAAGAGTGGTTAATGATAGCAGACATAGGTACTGCCTGAATTAATAGCATAATACAAATATTAATATCAACAATAAAAAATAAAAAATAAAATTCTGATGGAGCGCAGGTTAGTAGAGCAGAGGCTACAGTCATCGTCACACTGGTCGCAAGTTTGATCCCTGACACCTGATTTGATGCTTTTCATCCACAATTCTTTTTCTACACATTCTTTGTCTCCCTAAAGCTGTTATTTCAAAGGCAGAAATCCCCAAAATAATCTTTTAAACCTGCTTTCTTCCTAATATCCAGCAGGTAGTGACTTTACTTGCAAAAAAGTCAAATTGTAAGAATGCATATGAGAAAAATAACCAACTTCCCATGATGTTGTGCAAACCCCAAACAATAAGGATAGATATGTAGAATTGTATGTCAGCCCCTTACTCCAAATTTGGCAATTTTTGGTTCCAAAAATCAACATGGGTACTGCCAAATCCTTTAAACTAATCATTAGAAAAGCCTATAAAGACCAAAACTTCAAGAAACTAAAACTATTTTTTTTCACCCCAATCTGCAGCTCAACAAGGCCCAAGAGACATCCACTGACTCTTAAACAGGTCGAAAGCCTAAAAGCCCCCCAAAGAAATCTGAATTTTCATGGCAACAACTGACATTACAAAGAGTGGCAGATGACTCAGCTCTGTGTCACAGGCTGAACACACTAAACAGAATATAAACAACCTAAGTATCTCCATATGATAAGAATTAGAGTGTGTACATTTTTTATGCCTCCATTAACACGTCTGGTCTCAGAGGATTCAGCAGTATGAGCCTCTGACGGATCGGCTTGTTTACCGGGCCCTGTCCTCTCCTCGTTCTCACCAGCTCAACCTCCTGCCCTCCTAAGAGCCTGAACGAAAGACAGACTGAGAAACACACTCTCACTCATGTGGATTTAAAGTTTTCGTCAGCTGAAGAGTTCTCACCTCCTCATGGCCTCATTTTGATGATATTTTTCTATTTACATTCAATTCAATTTGGTGCTTAACAGTCCTCCATAAAGGTTGCCAAATTCTTTATCCCTCCCTGGGTTTATTTAACATTTTCAGCAGAACCAGTTAACTTTTAATCAAATGTGTGGATGTGAAGTTTAAACCATGTTAATGTTGTCATGTGTTTCTGAAGACACAACCCTTTTTTCTCAAACAACAGGGATTTGTTGATTACCAAGAGGCCACAGCTGAAATATTAATATTTACAAAGACCAAGTTTCATGAGAACACATTCTTACTCGTATCGATTTTCCAATGATGTGATCCACAAATTGTTTGATTGTATAAATAATTCTTATCATCAAATGGAGTTGACTAAAACCTGATGGTTCCACCTGCTAGAGAAAACAAAAGGGACGACTGTAAACACATCAGGTTACACCACGATAACATTCATGTTGATCAGTTCCACTTCCCCACTCTTTCTTACTAAACACTTAATTTCCTTTCACAAAGACCATTAGTGTTGTAGACTCATCAGGGACTAAAAACTAACCCAAAATATTTCACTTTTACCCCACATGCGGCGGAGTATTAGTCTGTAGGGACTTGTGTCGGGAACCGGAGGGTCGCCAGTTAAAGTCCCGGTGCGGACATCGTCTGGAAATTGGTCTGGTAGCTGGAGGGGTGCCAGTTCAACTTCCTGAGCCCCCCTCTGAAATCTCTCCATTAGTGAATGTCCATAGGATTCTGTTTGTGCATTTGTGTTTGTATTTCAGCCTGTAAGTGTGTGTAGCATGTCTCAATAACAGCGTGTAAAAATGTAATTTCCCCTTGTGGGATTGATAAAGTACATATTTTTCTTCTACTTCTTTCTTCTTCACACACTTACATATATCTGTGGTGGGCAGAGGTGACTCTATTTACATGCAGGCTGTCTTTCAATATCATGACCTAAATAGATGGAACATAAAACATACAGAAAAAAGATAGTTCTTTGGATATCCATCAAGGTCATAACAAATGGTGGACGTTACATTATGAAAAAAGGCTGTAGAAGATGTGTAGAGACATCAAGACAAGAGAATACTGAGACTATTGGACCGACAAGGAGAACTTGTAGCAATATGGATGAAAGTAAACCATCAAACATGATGAAAGATATGATGTTGTTTATTCTAGATAGGCTAAATCACGACTACAACTCTTACCTGTGTGTTTTTTTTAATTATGTCTAAGCAGCTTTACTTCTACTTGAGTTAAAAAAAAAATCTGCTCTTACACAACCTCTGATTATTCTTGGGTTTACACTCAAAATTACCCCATTGGTGCATAAATTAATAAGAACGTCACATAAGCAGAGGATGTCAATTTACTAGGTGGCCCTACGATATGGCCAATTACGTATACATGTGGACACATGGTGGGCAGACTACGTTTGACTGTGCTCTTGCTTAATGAATCTAAAGATTCTGAGTGAAAAAACACAACAGATATTGAGTATTTGTTTACATCGGGGAGGAGGCAGAAGGGTCAAATGTTAGATATAACGGTGAACTGACCCTTTACTGCATGTTCAACAATGTCTTTGGATAATTAATAGATTAAATATTCTGAAAACTGTGACATATTGGGGTCAGTTTTGGACAGAGAACAGAGTGTGTCTGCGCTCACTCTTACACAGTTACTCCATATCGACTCAACGTGATGGCGTGTCTGTTCCCATACAGCAGCCCATACATCAGCCTGTGACCGCACAGCCTCCAGTGGTGCAACAGGGCACAGCTGAGAGCCCACTGCCAACAATAACAAGGGCCTCCTTCAGTGCCACACGGCCTCCTGCAGCGTCGCACCTGTCGCCATGTGTGCTCGTGTGTGTGTGTGAAGCATGCAACTGAAAAGACATGTGGTGCTCATACACATTCCTTCCGCCCGGCTCATGAATCACTCTGCCCCCTCCCCTGCAGCCACCAGCCCAGGGTCCTGAGAGAGGGAGGAGGAGGAGGAGGAGGAGGGATGGGAGTGTGAATGAGGAGAGTGTCAGAGGTTTAAGTATGTAGTGTGTAACAGCCATGTGTCATGTGCGAGCTATCCGCTTATCTAGATGTAAAGGTTCAACCGCTTTGATACAAGATAGACATGTTGTTTTACAGATTGTACGATAGGATTAATCTGAGAGAGATAAAGAAAGAACAAGCTGTTTAAAAAACACACATTCATACCTACAGTATGTTTTAGACCGTGTTTCCTGTGAACAGATAAACTCCAGCTGGCTGTGACACTGCCTGAGAGAGTTGTGAAAGGAATAGCATGTTACAATCTGCCAAAAACTTCTTTTTTTTCCAGAAACTTTTAAAATCTACTTTCCTGAGGGAAATATTCAAATACAACTTTCTCACAGCTTTATGCTTCTGCACAGTTCAATCAAATGTACATATAGGCTTAGTTAATAATCCATTTTCTATTTAAAAAGCCAGGGCACGATTTCAAATCTAAATATATAGTCGGGCGCTTGCACACACTTTAATAAAACATCTCTCAAAGCTCGGGACTAAGATTAAGGGAGAACCAACAAGTCGTAATTTCACTCACAGAAAATGTCTTCAGGATAGTGGGCCTATGGCAACCCAGAAAAAAAAACACCTTACACCTGTAAGCAAAAAAATAAGCATACAAAGTGAATTTCCAAAATCCTAGTTATTGCTTTTATTGCAGTACTTTTAGTAATTCCCACATGACTGCAGCCCACTCTTCAGATATTGCAGTTGTGGATGTTAGGTGCTTGACTTAAAAGTATTTCCTTGTAACTCATCCTGACATCCTGACATCCAATACAACAAAGAATACAGACTGGAGCTGCTGTTTTTGGAAAGTGTCTTGTGATTACATTTGTTATAAATTGGCGATATACATTACAGATAAAGAATGATTTATTGACTGATTGATTGACATATGTATGTATGGAAACTTGTGGGTTGTCCTCTTGAATCGAAGATAAAGTTTAGTGGCTGTAAACACATACTGGCTGTTGGAAAATATGGGAAACTTTTGTTTGTTTGTTTGTTTGTTTATTTGGATCCCAATTAGCTTCAGCATGACCTATGGAGCTATTCTTCCAGGGGTCCACAGTCTACCTATGACAACACAATTCACATTTGAATTATTCATGACAAAACACAAACATTACATATTGCACACAAATTACAACGGATGGTGCTGGATCCAATTCTGATACTAGATTATGTATGAGAATATATAGAGTACGTGTAGCTATTGAACTTTATATGACTGACGTAGGCAGCGTGTTATTCACACTGGCTTCCATTAATGACCTCATTAGAAAAGGAACAATTCAAATGTTGTCTAAATGGTTTGCTTTAATGATTGACCATGATGTCTACTGGTTTTTGTTTTCAATCATGTCAAGAAGAAATAACAATTGAATTGTCTTGTTGTCTTAGTAACTGTTATTACAGAGAATTTCATCTCATTATAGTGTAGTTTAGTTTATATCTTTATGTTCTTGTTTGGCCAGGCAGAATGATACAGTGTGAAGTCCCAGTGCTGTTGTTCTGTTTATCAGCACTCACAGAATGCCTCTGGTCCAATCAGACCTTCTTGTGGTTTTTTAAAATATAAAAACAATGAAAGCCCTTTTCTTAAAACCAGTCCAACACTGTGTCCTGAGGAACACTGACACTGGCTGTCTCCTGTCCTCTCACACTCTCCCATCGGGGGCCCAACGTGCCCCCGGTACATAATGTCAAATTCCACATGGCTGAGCTACCTGGCTGAGCTATTATTGGCAGGCCGCATGCCTGACAGGACTGCAGGAGAGAGGGGCCGTGAGGAGACAAAAAGCAACTGTGAAGAAGTTGATTAGCAAGGTGCTGGAGACAGACAGGAGGACAGGAAGCACCCTGATAGATAGATACAGTAGATATTACTCAGAGAGGGAAGAAAACTGATAAAACAAGATACAGCATGACCAACTACAGTGACATGATCTGCACCAGGTCGGCTACTGAAGGCTTCAAAACTGACCACATGAGAAAAAAACTAAAACAAAGGAAGCTTAAAAGTAGACATACCACAACATATTGTGTTAATGATGCAGAGGCTTTACACTTTGATGACATTTGTCTTCCTTATCATGTGTGTGATTAAAGGTATCGTCCATAATGTAAGTACACAACAGCTTTTTAGGAGGGATAGCTAGCTTAATTTGTTAGCATTAGCAGTTTAAAGGTTAAAGCTTTTTTAAGATAAGCTAGAGATAGATTTTATGATTGTTCATGGCTGCTCAGATTTAAAATGACTTACCGTTATTAGAAAATTCAGCTGACAGCAATCAGAATATTCCAAAAGGAAAGTATTTTCATGAAAGCCTCTTCTTTGCACATTTGAAATGTTTTCAATGGACAGTCGGTTAATTTATCTGTTCTTCTCCATTTAAACAAGAACCTGAGATGCTGTTTAGAACGACTGGAAGATAATCTGGTGCCAGAAGAGCATGAGTTCATGACTGAATCAGCAGAGCTGTGATCCATAATAACCACACATTACAGCCAGACGTTGTTGTGTTTGGAGAAAAATGTGACGATCCAGTGCTCTGGTTTCCACAGGGCAGCCGTTTCTCACAGGGAAACTCATATATTTGTTGCCTCCTCTCAGTGCTTCAGGCCTCCTCTTCCTTCCCCTCCCAGGTCAAGGATGAATGCAAGAAATGGATCAAACTTCTCTTCAGAGAGAAAAAAAAAAATCAAACGGTTTTTCAGGAGGTCTGCTGAGGAGGACAGAAGAAAAGTGGAGCTGTGGGAAAGCTGCACCGGCCAAACACAACAGATGTGCTGCTGTGGACATTTGTTTCAGCTGCAGGGTGTGAAACAGAGAGATAATAATGTGAACTCGTCTCTTCCTCCTCTTTTACTGTCCTCCTCTTTCCTCTTTGCATTTCTATACTTTTACCCCCCTACATCCTCCTCCTCTCTCCATTCCCTCTCTTTCTCTTACCCCTTTCTTCCTCTCATTTCCTTGGATACTCCTCTACCATCATCTGCCCTCGTCCTTTTCTCTGCTTCCTCCTCATCCTCATTACCCCTTCTAGCCTTTCTTCCCCAATCAGTAAATCGTTCTCTCTCTTCTTTCCCTTTTCTTTCTTTGCTTTCTTCTCTGTCTTCTCGCCCTGAATTCTTTTATCCCCCTTTTTCATTTCCAATTTTTGACCCTCTTCCATCCTCTCTTCTGATCTTTCATCTGTGGCTTTATGGATTAGTATTTCCTAATGTTATTTGTAGTTTTAAAAAGTCTTGTGTCATTTGAAATTCCAGGGATATAACTCTGCCACAAACATCTTGTTGATGAACAGTTGACCCAGTTATCACTGAATCTAAGGCTTGAGGTTTTTTGTTTTCAGTCTGGAGAGATGATTTGTGTTGAGACAGACTCAAACACTCCCTCCAATCCGCCTGCAGCTAACAAATGGATATCATTATGTGTGATTGGAGGGTTTGGCTGACTGTCTGTGGGACGGACACACTGGACTAACCAGCAGCTCTTAGATGGAATTTGGGATAAAGAAATCCTCCTTTGAGCATTAAAAAGGCCTCTATAATCTCCATATCAAACTCATTCACTGTTAAGGGTCTCTATTGTGTTTAGCAGGGATTTATCTGTGTTTATCCCACATGCAGCGATGCTTTGTGTTCAAGCTGAAGATTCCCATCAAGCAGACAGAAAAGTCCACATGCCAGAGTATGATAACGTCTCAAACTGGATAATTAGCTCAGACCTGTGTTTTTTTTTGTCTTGCTCTCTGTGTTCCTGACCTATACTTTCTCTCCTCCTCCTCCTACAACAGTTTAATCTCTGTCCCCTCTCTACTCACCCTTCCTCCCCCCCCACTCCTCTTTACTTTGATGTTTAGCATCACTCCTCCCTGTCCGCCACTAACCCCCAGCTCCCTCCTCTCCCCAACTCCAGACACCCTGTTGGTCCAGATTACAGGCTGGTGGAGGGAAGCAGACACACAAAACAATCATTTCTCCTTTTTGCTGTCTATACATGTATATATCTGTGTGTGTGTGTGTGTGTGTGTGTGTGTGTGTGTGTGTGTTTATTCCTGTTAGTTTTTATATACAGTATACTGTATATATATATATATATCTTTTTCAACCCTTTTATTTGGCCAGTACCCAAAAGCACAGAAATACATTTTGGATTTGAAAGACTACATTACATTACGAGCATTGTCTCGTTTCCTCTGAAGAACCCGCAGCCTTTCACATTCTTTTCATTTCAACAAGAAATAGTCACAAAAGAGGAGAAATTAAGTTGATGATTTGAGCAGGTGGTGCAAAGATTTATAAGGAGTCAGTCGTTTGGGTTATAAGGTCACAGTTAGTCAGACAGGAAAAGAAGCAGAGGACAGTTGACCCACCTGATATGTCTGTGTTCACTTGTGGTTATGTGTTTATGTTGTCATTGAGCTACTGTATATGGATTCCTGTAAATCTACAGGGGGGCATCACAAAAATGTCTGAAAACGCTTAATTTGGGACAAGAGTAAGTATGTCTTTAAAGTCAAGAGTTTCATATTGCCATAGAGTTAAATTAACAACAAATCTCATTGTAAAAAAAAATGTATCATGATGTACCCCATTACTATGTACTGTCTATCTTTAAAAAAACATTAACTGTTTTATTTCTTTGTGCCATAGACTTCTATTGCCAAGCCAATAACAGAGACACTTACGGTACAAGTCCAAAAAGTTTCCAACAATGTCTTTAAATTCCTGCTTGGAATTGAGCATTTTGTCATATAAACGATTCAGTATGATGGCCTTTGTAAATGTTGACAGTATATTTTCTTGGGAGCAAATTAGCTAAAGACAAGCCGGGACAGTGTTGAAAGATAAATTTCCACTTTGTTCGTTTCAGTGAATAATGTGGAATTGGCTGATAACAAGAAAAAATGTGACATAATTATGGCCTAATCCTTCAACTGCAAACAGCAGTATCAGATATAGAAGAAGAAATTTGGTCAACACTTTTTATGTTTTCTATTTCTTATTGTTCTCTGATAAAACGCAATAGAGCAGCAAAGGGGCTGAATCTTCTGCCTCCAACATGCACCCTTAAGAAAAAACAACTGTGAAGAATAATTGAATATTTATCAGCAGCAGTCTCAAAAGTAAAGGACTACCAAACCAACAAAAAGTGAATTAACTAAAACATTCATGATGAACAGGTGCAGCCAAATAACATCTACCTAGATAGAGTGCATATTTGAAGTTCTAATGACCAAGTTACTAAAAGTCCCTGAAGTGTTTACCTCATTTAGTCTCCTTTTGAATGTGGTTTTGTTAATGAAATTCCTAAAGTGTGGCCCCCTGCATCATCCACATAAACCCTTGTTCCCTTAATCCTCTTGGACTAATGCAGAGACTTGTAAAAGAACAAGTGAGATTTTCTTTAGCGGCTAGACTGCTGCCATGGAGCCTTATCCCCTTAAAACCCCACAGAAATCTCCTTATCTTAAACCCGTCCCCTTCCCCGCCTTGTCTCCACCGTCCACTCTGCCCTAACACCCTAATCTTGACCCCAGCTTCACTCAGCCCCACTCCCCTAATCCTGACCTCCCTCCCTCCCTCCCTCCCTCACCCTCCTCCTTCCTCCTCTTCTGGTCCCCCTGGCTGTGTCAGAATAATGAATGCACCCCCGTCCTGGATCCCAGCATGCCGCCGGGCCGTGATGGATGTGCACATCACAGCAGCAGTTTACAAAGCCTCCGTGAATACAGTGCAGCCACCCCAGATGTTGTCAGGCTCAGGTCCCCCATGCGTGGACCCTTAACGCTGCACGCAGAGGGGCTCCACGCTTGTAACAACTCTTAAAAACCTGATAGTGGAGATGGTGGAGAGCCTCATCCATAAATGTCAACTCTTTCCCCCCTTCTGCAACGCCAACAGCAACCATGGAGAGTTTGAGCTCACTCAGGCACTTTATGGGGATCTTAAACGGGAAAACTCTGGTGTGAAATTGAAGATGAATTGTCGTCACTTAAGAATGCGGTACAGAGAGTGATGGTTTAGTTTGTTTGTGCTATAAAATTTGTTCTTGTCTGACACTTTTTCTTCCACAATGGCGTTTTTTATTTCTGCAGCAATGGGCAGTAAAACTGTAAATCAAACCGGGATCCTGAGGCAGTCACTCAAACACCAGAGCCCCCATCAATAACCCCTCACCTCTGCGCGAACTGGCAGAATATTACATCGACTATCTTTTTCACCCCCATCCTATAACTCTGCACAACCCCGGAGCCGTGCACCCGCACAGAAACCTGAGCTCTGGCATGATATTGCAACTCCCCGTGCAGGAATTGTGTTTGTGTAGCTGTGTGTGTACATAGGAGGAAGTGGCGGATTGGGGGACAGCGTCAGACCTAAGCCCAAAGATCAGCCACCTGTGTGTTATCAAGGGGCAGCCTGATAATCCTCCCTGCCCTGAATCTGCCCTCTTTGCCGCCGCACAAACTGAAAACACACTGCTTGATCTACTGTCACTCTTCTCCTCAAAATATCGGCATGGAAACACCCTCCAGATGATGAGAGTCTGCATTTGTGATCTATTTTTATTGCCGGGTGTTATTATCAAACGCAATCATAACATTTCTCGTGTGAATTCGAGGCTCAAAAAACGTTCAACCTCCTCAAGGCAGCAGAGAAAATAAACCCCGCTTCACTTCTGATGATGAGGGGGGGATTTTCTCACACCGCATAATTCAAACTTAAATTGAAGCGTGGAAGCAGGTGAAGACTTCAAGATGCAAATCAAGAGAATGTGAGCTCCAGTGTAGACTATAATTTCCTCATCAAGAAGAAAGACAAACTGTCACAAGAGCTGCTTCAATCCAAACCACATCTCAGCAGGTAATTAGACATCAGCTGAACCTACACCCGGGTCTATTTGAGCCCACAAACGCAGGAGCCAACATGTCAGCCGTAAAACAACCCCGACGCTCAATTTGGAATTTTTCACTTGCTCCCGCCGACCTGCTTTTGCGATTTATTCCTCTTTCCAAAGGGGGAACTCCATCGCCGAAGTGTAGGTAAGCCTATCCAACAAGGGAGCCCATTCTTTTGAAGGATCACTAAATTTCAGGTGTAATTTAATTCCCGCATGCCTCCTGTCCCTTATCGAGGCTGCGTGTCTCCGAGGTACAACACCACAGTAAATAATGGCCGTGGGCTCCACCTCCAGTCGCCAGGCTGTTATTCCTTTACAGTAGAAAAATCATAAAGGGGCTGCAGTCGTAAATACACATCCTCCAGCAGCTCTATAAAGACTCCAGATGGGAATTATGGGCACATAGAGACATTTGTATAAATCATATACCGTAAAGCCTTGAAATAGAATGACGATTGTTACAGTGAAGGAGAGCCTTATACAATGTGATGGCTTGGTAAATTGAGTTTGGACAATGCAACGACAAGAGCTGTAAAAACATTAGTGGACAAAGAAGTGGACATACCTGTAAACTTGAACAAAGAGATAAAGAGCACAAGTAGGGGCTTAGACAGGCAGTTGAAAGATAATGATAAAGGACGCACTTATTGTTTTTTTTTCTTCTTTCGGTGTCAGATTTCCACAATGCCAACATTTTCTCACATGTTTCACCACGAAAAAAGAACAGAGTTTGTTTGACAGGTGACTTCCTCTACCAATTAAAAAACCTCTGAATCAGTAGTTAGGTGAAATAGAAGATGCCAGTGTTAAATTGATATGACACAGAAACAGATAAAACAACAGCTACTGATGTGTTCATGCCACATTATTTGTCAAAAGGCCGATGCCTGTCAACAGGACCGATATTGACCAATACTGACATTAAACAGATGCATTTGTGCATCTTTAATAATGGTGAATTTTTATTAAGACAGGACTTTAGGAAAAATAATAACTGAACACACAGTCTCAACTGTTTGATTTTGATTGCCACTTAATCCCAATCATATGATAAAGCTTAAACCCATTCCAATATGTGACACCTACTGTTGATTCAGACAAAGATAAACCACAGAAGATAATTTATAGTTTGTATTTAACATGGACGTTGATGTCACACTGATTTCTGAAGAAGTAGTGAAGACGTATGATGACAGTGGCCATTTTGTAAAAGCACACTGGACAAAGGTCCAGAGGGAGTGAAATGTAGTTGCTTTTTCAAATAATGGTGATGCTGAGCAAGAGTATAGTAAGCAGGATTTTCTCTTTTAAACACACGTCCTATGCACCTACTCCATGAGATAGTTGGATGTGCGAACACCATCAAATTCTTATTTAAAATCTAGTCCTTAGTTTGCAGTAAAACTTCTCACTATGTTTAATGAACGTTTTGATGATCCCAAAGAGTCCTACATTTTGGTCTTAGTTCCACTCCACTTCCTTGGGCCCCGCCCTGTAAGCCGACACCACTTCCCCTCTTCAGCAGGAATGAAATCTATCGTTTCCAGATCAGTGGAGGAGGGCGAGCATGAAGGGTGGAGGAATAGTGTGACCTTTTTTGATCCCTTCTGAAGTTCTTCCTCGTTCCCACCCTCCCTCCGCCCTCCTTCGCTCATGTGCTTGTTCTGCCCTGCCAAGCACCTGTCTACAGGTATGAAATTAGAGAGAGAGAGGGGTTCAGAGCCCTGGCCTCCACACACAATGTCTTCTATGGTCTCACCGGCCTGTCCTCGTCCTTGCCTCTGCTTATCTCTCCATCCTCGTCTGCTCCCACTGCATCTGTCAGCATCTACATCTCAGAATAAATTAAAGCGCTGGAGTGGCACAAAATGGAAGCAATGATGATTACAATCAGACAAGGGAATCTGCGATTCAGAGGTGCTCTAATCCAAACACATGCTGCCTCTTTCGTCTTCTCCAACAAGTAAGGACCTTGTCGACTGAAAACTAACCAGTGAGTTTGAGAAAACGCCTTCTGCAGCTCCCTATCACCTGCTGAGTCTGAAGAAATTCCAAAAGGATGGAGAGGCTTCGTTTTGGTGACTAAGAAACCTTCGGAAGCTGCAGACAAATGTCAACCAAAAGTGGTGTCAGTGGGATAAAACTGTGTTGATGTGAAAATAAAGCTCTGAGAGGGTTTAGACAAATCCAGCCATATCATCTTTTCTTGAGATATCTGTATAATAAGTAAGTAAAATCCATCTCTAATATTCACACACATTCATTTAGCAAATGTGTGAGTGTTTCCACCCATGTACCCTGCAACGCTTATTGTGTAAGTTAAACAAAACGTGTGTTTAGGGGAGCAAGCGTTATGTGACTATATCTTTAGGCTTTGGACCGAACACAGTGCTCTGTAACAGAGCTTGTTTGGCTACGTTTTCTTCTACAGAGTTTTGGTGTGAAATTCTTCCAAAAAATTGCATTAATTTTATCTGTGTATCGGGTGTGACAAGACTAGGATGTACTGTGATTTGTTGCACCACTAGTGCCTATCTGTATATTTATTTTATTGTTGGTTATGCTTTAATCAACAAATGTACTCTGTATGCCACAAAGTGCTTCAAACACTGGGTGAAATGAAACAAAATAGTTTAAAAAAAACTAATCTCACGTTGGTATTATTTGTCTGACGATTTGGCCTCTGGGGGATCTGTCTATGTTGGGCTTCTTCTGTAGATCAAGATAAAGACTTTCTTTTCTGTACAATGGATTTTAGTCCATGTAGCAACGTTGAATGCAAGAACTGGTCGAAAAACAACACATATATATTCAGATAGGCAATTCATTTATGGATCATAAATAGCTGGTTTATTCTGCCTGTTTTTCTCTCCACACTGGGTGTTTTCCTGCACATAACAAATTCCTGCTAAATATGTATGGTCAATGTATTTACCCATTGTGTATTTATTGACCGTTGTCAACAATTGCATTGTATGGCTGCAAACAGAAACCAAAATAATTCTGACACCAAAAATCTTGTCCCTGGCCTTCAGATGCTGCAGAATCTGTTTGTAGAGATTTACCAACAGCTTTAATACAACATTGTTAAACATAAAATGGCTCACATTTTTAGTAACTGTTTGCACTCAGGATTTTAAAAGACACAATCACTGCCTGAACCTTCCAGTCAGACCACCATCAGAGGACATGAAACTGCTGCCGTTGCCCCTCGAGGTGCTATCTGTGGTAGGGATCATGTCTCACCTCTGAAGGCCTCCCCGTGTCTTTCTCTAATCCCCCATTCTGGGACCAGAAGCCCCCTGCAGAGACCTTTAGAGGAATGTGACAAGTCATGAGACCGCCACCACTGCATCCCTCCCTCCTCCTCTGTTTCTCTCTCTTTAATACACAGACTTTGCAGAGTTAAGCTATAAACTGGAGGATATGAGACACAATAGTAGCTGACCCGGGTCACTTGAAATACTCGAGGTGTGTTTGATTTAACGCACAAGGTACAACGGCATTGCTGTAAAACTGGAAAGTGTGTGTGCCAGGTAGGATAAATCAAGAAAAGAACTCGTGCTGTAAATCGAAACACATGTTCAACGCAGGGATGGGACCATTTTTAATACCTAAAGATGTTCTGCACCTATTACATAATCATCTGCAATTTCATGGGAGGTTGATGCTGAAAGAATGTGATGATAACGCGTTACGTTGCTCATAAATCATGGCAGCAGTGGGTGGGTGGTGTCAACATTTCATGCGTAGGCTGTAAAAGGTCTTCCTCGGCCCGCAGATTTAATCCAACATGACTTTTGCATGTCAGGATCCCATTTGCAGCCGGGGACCAAATCTCTTCTGCCGGCTGAGGTCGAGTAAAATAATACGTGGGCATATTTGGAGAGACAACTGATACGGATCCAAATGGCAGATGACAGCAGCAACAGAGCTAAGAGCTAATGTGTGCGTCCAAAAAGAGAGTGTGTTTGTTCAAGTGTTTCCTTTTTACATATCTGTGTGTGTGTGTGTGTGTGTGTGTGTGTGTGTGTGTGTGTGTGTGTGTGTGTGTGTGTGTGTGCGTGTGTGTGTGTGCAGGAGATCCATCATCTGGGTCAGATTTCAAAGCGGCGGGGATCCTCGGTCAATTCCGGCTGACGGATGAAAAGAAGACCAAAGATGGCAGCTATGTCAATAACAGGAGTGGCCTCTGCTGACATCTGCCAGCCTCAGACCCTCACCCCATTAGCTCTGTTTTGTACGATACACCAACCAGATGTGACTCCTGCCCACATCCGTAACAGCCCTGACCCCTCACCCTCAGTCAGATTTTAATTCTATTCTTTCCTTTATTTAGCTTTAAAATAATGCCATTTATCTGATAATAGATCCACTCATCTCTTTCAGAACAAGCCTGCCCTTAAAATAGCAGCAGTGAACCGTACAGTATGTCACCATGATTTAATTACTTTTGCTGAAATGTTTTCTCTAAATTGCCGTTTGGACAATCGTCATTAAAGTGTTTGCACACAACTCCACCTCATTTTCTACTTGTAGAGACTGTGACATTGCAAAGTCTGTGCGCAAAGTAGCATAAATCAAGTAAAGCTCATATAGCATAAATTGAAACACATGTTCAATGCAGCCACTGGCTCATTTTAGCTAACGAGAAACACTTGAATTTAGTTACAGAGATTCTGCGTGCATTATAATATCTCTGCTGTTTCACAAGGTGAACAGAGCAAAGAATAGGGTGGTCACATTTTTTAAGTAGCACATTCCTGTACTAGAGGAGGATTTTGTTATCTATTATCTGTCCTCCAACTGAGAAGATATGAGAAGTTAAACCACGGATACGTCACATGACATGATATTATCCAGCTCTTGAAAGATAGGAATAGGGAAAAGTTTCCATCCTCTCATCCTCTCTATAATGTCACTACATGCTGTCATACATTTAGTCCTATAGTAGACTAGAGTAGAGAGCTAAGACGCCAAAAGTCAGAGTGTTATTGAAATTCCCATTAAGGATCCCTTCTAAACATTTATGCAGCCATACCATCCAGAGCTCTTGATGAGAGTACTATATACACTCTGCAAGTTTATATTACAGGAATTATTTTTATCTTATTAATATCGGACTCAGGTAAATAGTAAGACAAAGCTTTTATGGCAATTTTGGCTTTTACCACATTTTCCATCAACTCTGATCCTCAAAATTCACTTTCTATAAGGTTTTGGAAATAGAAATGTCAGTATAATACTACGAGATATCCAAATCCATACAATTCTTAATTCATCATATAGTTTGACAGAATCTATAAACATTCACATCTTACCACAATGGATTTCACTGGCATGTATGTTTACTCCATTTAATCCCCAATTCCACCAAGCAAGAAAGATCTTGGGAGGCTCGAGGTCTTGTATGTGCAAAATTTAATTTGCACATACCAACTAAAATCATGATGGGACACTTACTGGAATGTTTATACAAAGGTCTTTTGGTAAGAACAATTCTGTCAAATTGAATGCAGTGTATAGTCTTATCTACTATTTTAGCTGGAAAAGACTCCAGGGACTGAAGAGGGCAGGTCCTGTTAAACTGGTAGCCATTAAATCAAAACATTAAACCTCAAGGGCAAAAACAGCTCTGATCTGAAGGGTCCGATTACTTTTCTATTAAAGTTTGTCGCCAGACCCATTGAGATTCCACGTTCATATTTAATGTAAGTTAAATAGACATTTAGACTTAGTCTCATTGACATCCCCCCTTTGGTTTCTGAAGAGGTATTACAAAGCCAATCAATGGTCGTCGCCATATTGAAAATCTTGAGTCAGTCAAAAATTGGTACTTTAACATTGAGCTTAATGGGAATTTTTTTAATTTATCATATTTGCAGCCAGCCTCAAGTGGACACTCTTGGAAAGCAGGTCTTTTCTGTCTGCTGAAATTGCTTAATTTTTCAGCACCAGAGAAGGTTGCTTGCTGTATAGTCACAACCATTTGGGAGAGTTGTTAACATTTCACAAAGCACTGCAAGTCCAGTTGTTATTTTTGAAATGATCTGAAAGGTGTTCAAGGGTTTCTATTTTACTATATTTTACTTTCTTACATTACTATAACAATAACAAACATTTTCTGGCTGTTCAATGAACATCAAACCTCAGTATCACACACTCTGAGCTTGTGTTTTGGAATAACAATAAAACATGTTAACACCAAGAATCCCTTCATATAGCTATTGCCCTATACAAAACATTTTAGCAAGACGAGAAAACTGAACGCTAACAACTGCAGTGGCTGTGGTTGTGACTGTAAAAGCGAAACTTTCAAAATGCAAACTGTGCAAAGACATTTTGACACATTACATTTCACTAATGAAGATGGAAACTTTGCAGAATTGGAGTGACAGTTGTGTCAACCTGCAGTCTGGGAGTAAATAATCCTGAGGCTGATGATCATCTGTTAGCTATCAGTGCTTCTGAATATTTGCTCAACTTTTCCCCGGGTGTAAAATATCTGCCAGAGACTCTCCATCTGGCTCACACTGTCAGTGTCATGAGACACTTTGCTTCATCATGCAGACACTTAACCTCTCTATCTGTGTCTCAGCTGCCAGGGTCCTCTTTGAATCAGTGTATATGTAGTGTATTAGTGTGTGTGTGTGTGTGTGTGTGTGTGTGTGTGTGTGTGTGTGTATGAAACTGTCCTCTTTCTATACACAGGTCTGAATGCATGATTGTGTATGTCTGGACATTAACAGCCAGGTATATTAAAAATAAACCTCTGAGGAATCTGCTCAGTGGTTGACTGTGAAACTATGAATCTATGTGATGACAGATCAAGTTTAAACCAACACAGAGCTCTCACTGCAGCTCCAGATGCCAACCTCAAATTGCAGTGGTTTGTGTGTGCGTCTGTGTGTGTGTGTGTGCGTCAGTTTGATAAAGCAGCACAGCAGCAAAGGACTTACAAACAAGCTTCTTCTTTGCTGAATGGCTGACAGATTGTTCACAACCCGACAGTCTGACTAACTGTGTGCGTTCATTGACTCATCAAAATGCTTTTATGGTAAGTTAAAAATCATGGTCTTGGTATGATTAAATTGTCTCTAGTGGAGTTATCTCTCCATCATTTTTATTTTATAATTATTTCCCTGTTGTGTTTGTTGATGAACAAGGAGACAGTCCACCTCAGTGGCACCCCCCATTGGTTTCTAAAGAGGCATTATGAAGCCAAACAATGGCGGTCACCATATCGGACATGCTGACTCCAACTAACTACTGGCTCATTGAGAGCCCGGCAAAGAGGGGGAGCTGAGGCAGGCTGAATTAATATATTAGTTGTTGAAATACGCACATCTATAGCTGATCTCATTTGTCATCTAGCTGTTATATTTCAAACAAGGAAATCAACACGGACAAAGAGGACAGTTTAAGGTCAGAAATGGCGTGAAGCTTATAGCCTCCTGGCAAACACCTACAATATGCTCCCCTGTCAATTAAATAAGCCACTTCTCCTTAATTATCTCTCATTAATAAGACATTAACATTTTTATTTTTTTTTAAAGATTTATTTAGGGGCATTTTGTGTCTTTATTGGAGAGATAGGACAGTGGATAGAGAAATCAGGGAGAGAGAGAATGGGGATTGACATTTGAACCTGGGCCGCCCGCTTGGAGGACTACAGCCTTCATACATGGGGAGTGCGCACTAACCACTGCGTCACCAGCACCCCAGACCTTAACAATTTGATGATGGATTTATAAATGGTAAGACTGAAGTTGCAGTAAATCAAACAGTCCTTAAAATGAAGTGAAATGTCACAATTGCAACCAAACATCCAGTTTGATCACAGTAAAGTAGATACAGGGTCATGGCATCTCTTCATGTGGTTTTGGTTGAAAAACTTCAGCTTCTTTGCAGTATTTGTGGGCTCCAAAGTTACATTTAAGATGGCAGAAATGAAAGCATTCCTCCTGAGTCTGCACATCAACGTGTTTAGACACCTGCAGTGGGGTGTGATTACAACATCAGACTCAAACATGGAGCCTATCTTATCATCAGCACATTAAGGAAACATCAAAACATCACAGTATGTCAGACCTCACCTGGTTACACCACCCAGCACCGTCAACAAAGCCAAAGTCCCTGAAAGCAATCTACATTGCTCAGCTCTGGGTGACAGCAAGAGCGAACCCCTGCACATTTGAACTCTGGATTACTTTCTTCAGCAGAGTGAAAACTTGCAACTGTGAAGTAAAAGAATAAGGTTCAAACCATGTGGGGGTCTTCCTTTTACTGGCTGCATGTTTGGAGTTATGCATCTTGGAGATAAGAGGCAGGGATGTGAATGTGTGATGATTAAAGAGCCGGGTCCTATCTGAAGGAGGCTTCGCATGTGTGTGGTTGTATGTCAGAGAGGCGGGCATATATCCTGTTCAACCCAACACACAAACACAAACCAGACACACACACACACACACACACACACACACACACACACACACACACACACACACACACACACACACACACACACACACACACACACACACACACACACACACACACACACACACACACACACACACACACAAACAACACACAATCGTCAAACAGCGGAAGATGGAAGTACGTTTGGTAGAGAGGCAAGTGAACAGAACAAAAAAGACCAAAAAAAACTAAAACCAAGGGAAAAACAGAGAAGCAGATTTTATTTCTCTCTTTTTCTCGTCTTTAAAGTCGATCTTGATCTCTGAGCAAGCTTTTGCTGCAACGTGGGGAAAGGTGAAAGATGCCCTCCAGTTTGCAGAGACAGTTGCTCTAACCTGCGATTGGTTGGACTTCACAGGCCACGGAGTGCTACAGGCCATGGAGTAACAATAAAATATCTTTCTTTATATTGAATTTAGTCATTCCAGCTGCTGTAAAGACAGCTAACAGAATTGCTGAGTTTGTTTGAAAATTATACATAAAAATATAAATATTTAGCCAGAATTCATGACGGATTAGTTGACTTCAGATGGTCAAGAGCGAGACATATTTGTTCCACAAGTGGATGCTGTTTTTAAAATCAGGTCTCTCTAAAATATTTAAAGATGCACGTTTACTTTAATCCCCACTGGGGGCGCTATTTGCTTGTTGGGGTTCAAACCGACCCAGACTGACCAGCATGAATGAATCCAGTCTGATGGGCTCGTACATGTTTGATTTTCAAGTCATGTGTGTGTGTGTGTGTGTGAGAGTGTGTGTATGTGGACGGGTAGGATAAATGCCCAAGTAAACACACGCCACACATGTAGCCCACCGTAGTCGATCGTTCCTGCTCGGTGGAGAAGTATTAGTTTCAGGATTGAGAAATTTTGATTATAAAATAATGTTAAGTGTGTTTTCCTGTGTGTGTGTGCCAACAGGCTGCGCCCAGTATGTGTGGGAGTGTGTGTATGAACGTGTGGTGTATGTGTGTGTGTGTGTGTGTGTGTGTGTGTGTGTGTGTGTGTGTGTGTGTGTGTGTGTGTGTGTGTGTGTGTGTGTGTGTGTGTATGTGTGGGTTGTTGGGGGTGGATGTATGGGTCTGTGTATTAGTAACAGGAAATGGAAAAAGGTGGTGAGGGTGAGATTAAAAAATTGTGTATGCATACATTCAAGGTTACTGTACATCTGAGTGATTTTGATGATGTTTTTGATGTGTGTGTGTATGTGTGTGTGTGTGTATGTGTGTTTGTGCATTCCTGAGAGGACCCTGAGTGGATCAAAGTCGCTGACACCCCAGGCAGTGTCGTCCTGAGGGAGCCAGCTGTCAGATCTGGGATCAGAGATCAGCGGCGTCCGTCCTCCCTCCTCTGCGCTCTCTGTGGGGTCTGTCACAGCAAGTTAGCACTTAGCCAGAGGCTACGATCGACAATCAGATTAGCCACGCCTAAAATAATGACTGTGAGGAGTGGACTGTCCACAAAGAGAAGCAAAAGCAGGAGTGCTGTGGGTTTTTTTATTTGCTGTGCTGAAGGATAACAGATCCATCAAAATGAGATGAGGAAACTTTTAAACCAGAATATCTTAACAAGTGAACAAGTGGTCAGATAAATCTTTGTTGCTCTTATTTTTAGAGGCAAGTAAATGTTGACCTTTTTCTGTCTATTACATTTATGTATAACTCAACTGAATCAGCATATATGTTCTAGGTGTTTCAGAAAGCCTCAACAAGCAGCAATGAAGTCTTTATTTCAGCCAACCAGTCAGAGAGGAAATATTGTAACCCTTTATTACATGTTTATTATCTTAATTTAAAGGTTTCATATCAACCTAGCATTGAACATATCAGTAAAATGTTCACTGACAACATGTTCTTGTTTTCCTTAAAAGTTCAACTTACTGAACTATAGCATTATTCCACTCCTGAGGTACCAATAGCATTAGCTTAAAACACCTGAGGAGTTTTCATATGGTTATGAAATGGACTTAATTTGATACTGATGCCTCCATATGACCAACAACAGCAAACAAGGCCACCAGGGACAAGAGTGACGATTTCTAAAAAGTAATTAATGCCTGTAGACGCTGCATGGAGCATGTGTCAGATGAGACAATTTCCAATAAGCTGCAGGAATAACATTTGTTGACATTTTTCAAACCGAATATTCTCTCTTGAAAGAATGATTTTTGTTTTTGTCAGAAAACACTACATTTACAGGAGACAAGATCAGTAGGGGGTAAAGGGAACCACTTTTTCCCCAGTGGTGCCAAAATCCCCACAAACCAGAAGTTCCCTACAGAAGCTTTTAAGACTGAGGTCTTTGCCAGTCAACATAATATAAAAAGCAGAAATATCGACTGTAACAGGGCCAAAAACTGTATATAGACACAGTTGATGCTGATAATATTGTTTTACGTGGAGAATTATCACAAAGAAGGTTAATTTGGATAATGAACAGGCTTTGCAGCCCCATTGGCTGGTCCTTGAAGCACCCTTGAAACACACCAACAACTTCTGGAAGAATATCGCAAAGGGTTTATCCTCCATAGGTTTAAATAACATCTAACCTTGGGGAGTGAAATGTTATTACAGATAAGAACAGAAGCAAAAGCTGAATGATATTTTGATACCAACCATAATGTTTCATGACCTTGACAACACGGCATAAAGACTGCGAGAGACTCTGCGAGTGCTTTGAACATACACAGATTTAGGCAAACTGACAATTGGCAAAGAAATGTTAATATAAGCAAGATGATGCATGACAGATCTGCCATATAAAACACAACACTGGTGGTAAAATTACTCGGCTCGATTGCACTGGCCATGTGTGTGTGAGTAATGGTGTCAGGGATGTACGCAGCCCCTGACTGCGTGCCAGGCCTCCGGTCAGCCCACCCGTCCTACATGTGCTGCCAACTCTAGCTTGGCAGGAGCTTTGAAACCGTCTTTACCTCTGCAGCGGTCAGCAGTGTCAACAGCTCCGTCAGACCACATGTAGCTGATGAATCAGTGTGACTGCAGCGTCTGTGTGTGTGAGAGAGAGCTTTTCGAACGGGGCATGATCAAGGTTTGTGCAAACTGTGTGTGTGTGTGTGTGCAGCTGCTGTAGATATGAGATTACTCATTTCTTCTGCTAAATTTCTTGCCGTTTAAACAGTTGGTTCACCCCAAATATTAAAAGAAACATACTTTCCCACTCAGGTCTCTGGTGGTATTAGGTCATGCTGATTGCTTAAGTTGTGACTGTAAAAGTGTTGATGTTCGTCTATGATATTTCTGCCTCCACTCTAAAATGACTGAGGTAGCTGGAGTTTTATTTGTGGATCTCGCAGCATTAAAAAGTCAATAGCGGAATATTTCCCAGACAGAGTTTCCCGTTACTTTGAATAAGCCACAAAGCTCACTGTCAACAGTGTTCATTGGGACTATTGCTTTGGTATTTGGTAGAGCCATGGTTCCAATGAAAACTCTCAACAGTGAAGTCTGTGAATTATCCACAGTTACCAAGTGACATTTAAACTGTAAATGTTGACATTACATTATTTTTCTATATCCAATCTCATTTTGTATTTAGGCAGACCACACCTATCTACCCTGGAAAATGTTCTGACTGAACCATTCAAACTCTGCACAATAGTTAAGGGAAGTTTCAACTTCTATTTAATAATTTAAGATCATCTTGGATGTGCCGAACCCAGGGTGGACCTGGCATCTCCACCTTTATCCTGTGACCCCGAGACGTATGTAGACCCTGGTATAGTTTTGATGTCCCGCCCCTTCTGATACCCACAATACACATTGAAGTTACAGATAAAACAGCAAAGATCCCTCAGGTCTGAACAGTCAACCACAGAACAGATTCTTGTGCCATTATGAAGCAGACACTCACAGTCATGTAAGATCAATGACTCTTGTGTTAATAGTGTTAGATATTCTTTCCTTTTACTTTTACTCATCATACAGCGTCGCAGGAGCCACTTTTGTTAGAGAAAAAAAAGAGGAATTGAACACAAATCGGCAGTAATGATAACTCACTATCGCAACAGAAAATGTGCCCAATGTCCCATCTGTTAGCAACAAGGAGACATATTTAAGGCCTATACTGCAACCAGCCAGCAAAAATCATGGCGAGAGAGTGAATTACATTACGTAAGCGAAATGCCAATTCTTGCAGAATTGCGCTGAGAGTGCAGAGGCTAACGTTCTCATAGCGGCAGGGTTTGAATCTGACCAGTGGCTGCTTTGCCACATGTCATTTCCCTCTCTTTCTCTCCCTGGTGCTCTATTCTAACCACTGTCCTATCAAATAAATGCATAAAGGCCCAAAAATATAAATTTTTAATAAAACATAAAACTTACTCAGAACACATAAAAAGACACACTTTGAGTCACTGGAAGGTATATTTCTTCTGTTTAGAAGTCACTAATAAACTCCCCTATAACCTCCAGCTCCTGTGCAAAAGCCATCACGTCCCAGATCTTTTAAAGCTAAACATTTGTAATTTTTCTTTAGTTTAAGCAGAAAACAACTTAATGAACATGGGGAAACTCAAAGAAAAATACATATCTGCATTGCTGGACACAATAGAGTGACATTAAGAAACCACATTTCCATGTGGACCCCAGGAAGAAGAATTGTTACTGCGGTACCAACGAATGGGGATCCAAGGTAAATAAATAATTTAAATAAATATGCCTCCACAATCAGATGTTTGGAAGCTCTGTGGCTGCCGACCTCCTACCGGCACCCTTTTGCACCTTGCTCTAAAAGCCCCCAAGAGTCTTCACTTTAGGAAGTTTAGAGTTCAAACCCCCTCCTCCACACACACACACACACACACACACACACACACACACAGACACATTCTCTGCCCTCTTTCCCTCCCTCCGTTTCTCTCCGTCCTCTCAGCTCAAAAATATAAGAGCAAGATAGAAGTGCACACACACAAAGTCCTCCTCTCAAGAACGCACACACTCTGCACATGCATGGAGTGGAACTGATCCGCAGGGCTGCACAGTAGTGAGGCAACAGTGTATGATCCAGGGGAGGGGGTTGGAGAGAGAGAGAGAGAGAGAGCACTGACTCTCCCTCTTGCAAACTTTAGGAGAGCAGCAGTGAGGGGAAGTTGCATGAAGCGTGTGGTTCCAACTGAGGACTTTCCTATCAGACCATGGAGACCAAGAAGTGGAGGTAGAGGAAGAGGAGGAAGAAGAAGAAGAAGAGAAACAAAATCCTACTGGCTGAACAGGAGATCAGAGTTTCATTGAGGGATTACTGGACTCTTCATTTATGTGCACATGTCATGGTGATCTCCTACATGAGCGTCTCTCGTTGACAGGAGCTCCTCTGTGTCTTGGATTTCTCTGGGATCAAAGTTTGTTTTCCAAGAGGACAGCGTGAATGAAGTGTGCGGAAGCAGGAAACATGTCAAACGGACGTTTCAGTCACCTGTTGAAGGGAGTTTGGCTGCTGTGGCTGTGGCAAGGTGAGTCCATGCTCTGTCTGCAGGATGGAAGTTTTTCCTCCTTTGAGTCTCACAGCTGTTTAAACACCTTTTTGAATATATGAAGCTCTTCCTGTATTACACCTATAAATGCAAAGTTTTGTCTCTATAGAATTCGGGTTAAATTCAAACAAGGATCCATTTTTGAAAGGAAATATTTGAAGGTAAATGTTTGTTCAAGTCGGAGTACAGGATGCTGGTTTGCATAATTACTGTCTTTAGGTTAAAGAAAATGCCAAAAAAATTGTAATTTACTTTTAAAATAATTTTTTTTTTCTCTTTTTTGTTTATGCACTTTTTATTGGTTTTAAAACATAAAAATAGTTGTAAGCAACAGACCATACGACGAAGATTTCATTCACAAATAATATTATTTCAAAGGAAAAAACTTGACCTGTGCCTTTATTTAAACAAAATGAACCTAAAAGATAATGATGATCTGTAAGAGAATTAAACATAAAAAGCATTAAAAACTTGCGTTCCAAACTTGAAGATTATTGCAGATTTCCCCCCTTTAATCCAAAGCTCTTCCAGTGTGTAAAAAAAACCGAGATAAACGCTCTCTCATGTGAGAAATCAGCTGAAAACTTGTGGATTTAGCTTAAAGAACACATGGTGGGACACCGAGACAAAAAAAGGAAGGGATTATCAAGGACAAAAAGTCATAATTACCAGGAAGTTATTAAGTAATTTGTCCCGATTTAAATGATTTTACAAGGTTCAACATGTGGATCAGCACTTTGAAAAACAAAAACACAACCTATGCTGAGGTTACAGATGTATGAATAGCTGGTCTGTACCCCCACCCCCCCTCCTCTGAGTGTCTTCAAAGCGTCAGTGGGATCTGTGGACGCTGGAGGAGTCTTAAAAGGAGCTCTGGCTGGTGCCTTTAAACAATGGTTCCCTAGGAGCAGGGAAGCGTGGCCCTGGAACTAATGTTGCCATTATGTTAATGGTTAGAATAACAGGAGACAGCCATTACTGACCTTACCTCAGGCTGCTGCTCTGAGATTGTTGTCCAGCAGCCGCAGCCAGGATCGCGGAAGCGCAGCGTTTTGGCCTTCAGGGTTTGTTAGGGTGACGGGTGGCCGGAGACAGACAGGAGGAGGCATCTGCCCAGACCTAATCATCATCTAGCAACCCTCGCCAAACCCCCTCAAACCCCCTCCCTCTCTTTCTCCATCCCTGAAGCTGCTTCAACGGCTGACCGGTATCTGTGAATTGTTTTCTTTTTCACAGCTCACGTCTAGTAGAGGAGACAGGCGAGGTTGAGTCATTGAACCTCAACAGATGCTGAATGGAGCTGAGCAGTTCTTCTACATAAACAGAGCTGAAAACTAGACATAATACCAAATTAAAACAGACAATTAACATTTATTTCCCCCATGATTTCTGACAGGTGTAATCGGATTTCTGAGGGAGAAAGCTCCCCAAGCCGTTGTGTTTTAAACTGATGATGATGATGTGAATCAAAAAAAGGTTGATTCCTCATGTCTTAGCCCGCTTTGAACCTAAACTTTGACGCTAAAGCTACAAACACTCGGTTGTTGGAGCCGTGCCTGTCTTGATGAAGTGTTAGAGAAAGATAAAAGAGACGACTTTGCTGAACCTGAATGGAGGAGACCACAGTGAATATTTGGAAAGAGTCTGGTGGATCCTCGGACGCAAGAATTTCCTGTTTTGTCCCAAGTTTCCTGAACTTAATTGAACTGAACTGGCTGGGAACGTTTTGCAATCCAAAAGTCGAACATCTTTGATATGTCTTGAGACAGACAAAACCCTTCATCATATTCAGAAAAATTAAACCTTGGATGCAAGTGTTCCTGTTTTGGGCCTTTGAAAGTCCAATTTGAAAATCCTCTTCGAAACAGCCACTGACCGGATCTCCCTAGACGTCTCCAAACCGAGCTTTTGGTTTAGGATGAATTTGGTGTAATCTCAGCTTGAAAACATCAGCGGACCATCAACTCTTTTTGTACACTATCTACATCTCTAGTGTCTTGTCTCTCCATCAAGAAAAAACACCACAACGCACGACAGAGGCTATTACAATCAGGATCATCTCCAGTGTCTGACAGAAATAATAACTACTCCACATCCATCCGACCAAATTACAAAAGACACAAACAGGGAAAAAAGTATGACATGGTGCAATAGGTGAATGTGATATTGTTGATTTTCCAGCTGTTTTCTTCATAACACAGGTGTGAGGTGCAGCAGGACGATGTGTGTTGCTGCTTTTTGAAGCCTCTAACCACAGTGGAGCTGGCAGCAGCGTCCGCTGGGCAAACCCCTGTAGATCCCTTGTCTAAATAAACGAGGCGGCTGGATTAAGCAGCTTACTCTGTGATGAAAAGACAACAGTAGTCATGCATGGTCTGCCCCGGGGACAGAGAGGGGGGACTCCTGGTCATGGAGACCGCTATGAGATGTTAGGGTTAAAGCCCAGGGAAAAAAAAGGGAAAGGAGGGACTCAGGGTTAGAATAACACAACAGACCTCATGTTCTTTGAAAAACCTCTACATCAACCTGACCGCAGCCTGACTTGGGGACAAGGGTGGAGGGATCGAAAAGAGAGCCAAACAGGGAACTGCAGCAGGAAGGCCTAAAAATGAAGTTTGGAAATACTTTGCATATTTTCTGTAAGCTGTCCTCAGTCCATGAAAGTGAAGGGCGGTCAAATATTACATTAAATAACAACTTGTTTGACAGTTTAAATGATCATAATTTGATCATTACATAACACTATTATATTCTTGTAGTTTTGTAGTTGACATGTTTTGTGACTTCAGGCTCTGTTAGCTTAAGCAACAACAATAATGGCAGAAACTTTCCGTCTGTGACATTAAAATAAACCTGTTCACAATCCACCAGATGTTAAGAATTCACCTTAAAGAGGTGTCACATCTTGGGATGAATCTTTGGACTTATTTGAGAATGTTAAGAAATGCATGTTTTGTCATGCAGGTATGAATATGTTTTTTAAGTTTTGAAAATTCAGAAATTCAGGCTGAAAGTCGTAGAGAAACTGTTTTTTGTTTCCTCCTTGTTTTGGTTGGGTAGTTGAGCACACTTTTTGAATAGTCATGATGAAATTTAGCATTACTAGTAGAAAAAAAGTTCAACAATGTACAGTAAATAGGAAGAGTGGACCTAAGAAGGCTTTGACTTTATGAATGAGCTGTCCTTGCTTTTAACAATGAATATGTTCATCCTGTGTTGTGCATGCCTTTCTCAGAAAAGAAAATCAAGAGGAATCTGTAAAAATGAAAACTGTGACAAACATGTCGCAGGTCAAAAATCTGAAAAGTCTTAATATGAGAAAAAATAGTTCACAACACTTTTTGTGTTTGTTATTTGGACCCTTGGCAAATAAGCTTTTGCGTCTCTAAAAGTTCAATAGTTTTGGCCCTGATGGCCGTCATTTCATCACTTATTGAAATGAAACAATCAGAGACGTTTAGAGAAGAAAAAAGGTTGAAGCTTACGATACATGATACTTGAATTGAAGTGAAAAAACGAAACAGTCTTGCGTTGAAAGCGCCGTGAGCCAGAAAAAGTTGGGAATCACAGTCTTATAACACCTCTCCAAGATCTGGAGGACAGCTCAGAAACTCAACAGTGGCTGAAAAAGCAGCTGTGAACTGAGATTAATGTGAAGCAGTCAACTAAATACGTGGAATGAGCAGAATCTCCACAGAGCTACCGTATCATCGGACACAAAGAAAAACACGCTCTCACACACATGCACCTCACTAATCTTGTCATGAAGGAGCCTCATTCCACCCTTATTCAGCCCCTCAACTTCATTCACCTCATCAAACACAGACAGACAAGGAGGGAGAGAAAAAAAAAGTCAGGAAAAGAAAGTAAAGAAAGGAAGGAATCTGAAATCCATCCACATGAAATGAGCCGTAAACATCACGGCTTTTTCATCAGAGGAGGGGGGCAGCAATCAAAGGAGGGGGAGGAGGACCAAGAGGGTACGGGCACTTCAGGGACAGTTTGGAGAGTGCTGTCCTGCACGATTTAGACACAAGAAAGTGACAGAGGCTGTATGAGACACAGGGGGTGACCACACTGAGTGAAATAAGGTAAGGATGTAAAATAGAAAGAAAGAAGGAAACACATGAGGAAGTAGTCAAAATACTTGAACATGGAGGGATAATTCCTGGTTTGCCATCTTTTCAGCGCACCAACAACATTTATTTTAATTTCACAGCCTTAACTTTCACAGTTTTAATGACTGTCTGTTAAAACCGTTGATAGAAGCAGCTACGAAGCAGACAAAGACGTCTCTCTCTAATTAAAAATTACCTAAAAGTCAAGCCCTCGATTCCCCCCTGCAAACTCTAAATCAAACCTTCCTGGATGTGGTTCTTGTTTTCGCAGGACAGCTCCAAATAAAGAAGCACATAAAACTGTATTTTTACTGTGGCTCTGCGGATGAGACTTGAGAGAGGAGAGCGACGGCTGCCAAACCCTAATCATAAATGCAAACAAACAAACACAGTGTAGCATGGAGGTCTTTTATAAATGGTGTCCCTTCTGTGCTGTAAAGCATCAATGTGGGCTCTGTGTTTTTGTGTTTTTGAGAACGTGCATGCATGCATGTGTGGGCAGTATAATATTGAAGCTCAAAGACAGGTAGATTACTTTGGCTGGTCATCAGTCGGCTGAAGCGAAGGCCGGTGGTGGCGACAGACTGTCAGTCCAGACCACACGCAGAACACAGGCCGCTGCACTGACCCCTTGTGGGAGAACGGGGACACTGCAGGAGGACAAACTGGAAATACATTTTGTTTGTGCATTTCTGTTATTTAAGATCTTGGGTGTGTTGTTCAGGTGCTTTTTTGTCAAGTATAACTGAAGAAATGGCTTAAAATCATTATAGCCTCATCTCAACTCAAGCTCGCCTTTTAAGTAAGACTTCAACCCGAATCGGTTAAGTCTAAGTTGCCCTTATTCAATGTATAAATTGCCCTGGTCCATTTGAGCAAAATAAGATTGCATTTGGTTGTAACCTCTCTGGTGTTGTAGCTTTGTTATAGCAATCAAAGCAATATGTGCAGCTTAAATGTTGGTTGTGTCTTAAAGGATTTCAACCTGGGATAAAATCAATTTTCCGAGTTTTATTGAAAAACATGTCTAAAAGTTTATTTGCCGCTAATATGAAACTTCAGAAGCTGAAATAATAAACTCCAGTGAGTGTCCTCTAGAGTGATGTTGAGCTGCAGCAGAGCGCAAATCCAGAAAAGAAGAACACTTTCAGTTAAACTTTTTCTCTCAAACTTGTTTTTTTGTGTGCACAAATTAGGGAAATGAGGACCGTGGATGTTGTAATTGATCCTGTCAAACTGGAATCATATTACAAACATATGCAGCAATGGTAGGATGAAGATGAGGATGATTTTTTTTAGCCAGCAATCGGTTTCCCTTTTCACATGTGCATCCCTCTGTTATCAAAAGACAAACCTGAAATATATAACCGTGACCTCTAACCTCGGAGGAGCCAGCACAGTGATGAGATTTTATTGAATTATTCACATGCTACATATTGACCATGAAGTCACTGATGTTTGTGACATGTTTGGATTTATTTAAAACTTGAGTCGAACCCGATTGGCTTAAATGTTTGTTTTTACACTTGATGAGGTGAATAGTTTGTCAGTTAGAATAAAAACCCTCACAGATGTCTGTGATCCTTACTGTTGTGCAATGAGGCTTTATAATTGACATCCACATGATTTCAATAAAACATTTGGAATTTTTTTTACACACAGTAAATGTAGTTTGACTGCTAGTTTATTATGTACATCTAGCTAAAACTAATGAAGTCCAACACACCAGTGCTTCAATAAATCTTACCTTAATGAAGGTTATAAAGTTGTGTTTAATGTTTACTGTCTATTGGAGGCTCCTGCTGACATTCTGGTGTGTTAAACTGTGAGTATCCATCAGTGTGTTCACACATGTACAAAACTCAGGCATGTGTATTAACAGCTTTTGATTATTGTGAAGGTGGGCTTTAAAATGGAAACACGTGGGTCGTGGTAGCCTAGTGTAAAGTGCGTGCACGCCATGTACCCAGGCTTAAGTCCTAGAGAGCGGGCTGTTCAGACCGGTCCAGTTCCGACCTGTTGCTCCTTTCCAGCACGTAGCTCATCACTCTCTCTCCCAGGTTTCTGACTCTACACACTGTCCCATCTCCAGAATAAAGACATAAAGAGCCCCCAAAATATCATGCAAAAACAAATTCAACACATTTTCTCAGTCTCTAAATTGTTGTGATAATAAATCAGTCCACGACTCAGTATTAAGCACATTTGCATGGAGACAGTTTTGATAACTTAAATAATCCAACATAAACCTCAAAAGTTACTAACTGCATGGTTAATAAATGAATCTGACAGTGAGCTTTATTGGTAAAAACACATTATGTGTCTCTCTGAAGGTTGCACTCAACTGTTAGGCTGCGGTACAGACTGAATCAGGGAGACGTTTAAGGCCCCATAGTGGAAAAATAAATCAGTGGGAACTATTTCAGGGTTAAACTAATCATATCTGACTGCATGTGTAGGAAGTGAATGAACTAAAACAGTCCCCCATCTCCTCCAAATTGAAATGGGGGTTGAATATTTTCATATGTATTACAACATCTCCTCACTTGTGGTTGGAATAGGCTCTTTTGTAGAAGAAAACCATGATGAGCAATTTTGTTTTACTAAGCTCTGCCGTTATGAGCACTGTTTTAGTAAATGCAACCATATGCCCGACTGGAACGAGATCCAAGAGAGGGGAGGGGGGATGAATGACAAGTGACCTCAAAAAACACTGTATAGAAATGCTTTGGCAAAAACAGAAACTGGAATATGGCAGCCAAATGACTCCACAACACATACAGGACTCTGCCTTTTGCCTCATTGTACATTCAGAGTTCTGTATGGGAGGAAGCGCTCAGGCAACATGTTGCTCGCAGCTACAAAAGGCTAGATGGCACGAAGCAGACCGACGGGATGACTTGCGAGATACAGTGGAAATTAATTAATCCTGATTAGTTTTGTTCTGCGAGCACTCCTGTGGGAGCTCAGCTGGTTCCAGCTGACCGGATTCCCTCGCCAGCTGCAGTGACATGGAGCATAAACAAACGCATCACCGCGTAGGGGAAGATTGCAAACATGTTTCATTGCCTGTGACAGGATGAAACAGTATTAATCATATCAAAGAATTGACAGACTGCTGGAAGAAGGGGAAATGCGCCTTGAGCTCGAATCTTGTTTATACAGTTCAAACAGTCCAAATAAATGGATATGTTTGTGTGTGTGTGTGTGTGTGTGTGTGTGTGTGTGTGTGTGTGTGTGTGTGTGTGTGTGTGTGTGTGTGTGTGTGTGTGTGTGTGTGTGTGTCAGGTGAAAGGATGTTGGGAAATGGCTGAGCTGCACATGTCTGTGGTTGTGATGAACATATGGTAAGCAGAGACCGAGGAACAAAAATATCCTCTCTCTGACACTAACAAGATTAATAAACACCTATCACTCTGCAGCAATCTTGGAGCCCTTTGCAGAAGAAAAACATTCAACAATCAGAATCCAAGACTTCCCTTTTAAAGTAAGAATTTCCTTCAGCTCTATCTGGTCAGTCGTAAAAGAGCAAACTGACCCGGGGCTCAACTGGAAAATCAACAGGTGATGTTCTCCCAAAGTGCATGCAAAGTCAAACGAAAGAAAAGTGCTGCGAGACTTTGCTTGTAAAGCTGTCAAACCACAGATGACCGAGAGGAAAGCTGAGACGTGAGAGAAAGAATGTGAGACCTCTGAGGATTAAAAGGAAAGAGGGAATAGAAGGGAAATAGAGGAAAAAAGCAGACTGGATACGGCGACTTGAAAGAAGAAAATTCAACATTTTCTGAAATACTCTTCTGGCAGACATCTAGATCGTTAGATTTAAACCCCTCTCATATTTGTCTGTTGAAAATAATGCTAGAGTCAGCAGTTTAATGTAGTAAAAAAATGTGTTCCCTCCGAAGGTAACCAAGTCCACCTACCATCAGACGTGGAAAAATACACTCATTATTTATCGAAGAAGAACTGAAGGTTGAAGTTAAAAAGTAAAGAATTTTGAAAAATAGTCTCTGATGCACATTTCTACCTGAATTTCAGAAGTATGAACAATTGATTTGAGATTATGTTCAAATCAGTGGGATGGGGAATATCTTCTTTTACAGACTCTGCTCAAACATCAGCAGCAATG
Source organism: Labrus mixtus (assembly GCF_963584025.1). Taxonomy (NCBI): domain Eukaryota; kingdom Metazoa; phylum Chordata; class Actinopteri; order Labriformes; family Labridae; genus Labrus; species Labrus mixtus. Next base: position 17,454,985 of record NC_083618.1, on the reverse strand, counting down.
TTGACCGTCATAGACATCACGATCGCCTCTAGTTGTCTCCTTTTTTGGTCTGTTAGCATCTTCATACATTTTTTTCATGTTGATCACGACACAAACGGACTGTTACTGTCTCGTCCTTTAAGGTTGAAAAAAGACTTGATGTTGGGAAAGTGGTGTGCAATGATGCAAAAATAATAACAATGATGATGATATATATTTTTTTCAAATATGTAAAAGCAAAGCAAAGTATTCAGTCTGTTTTCTAAATAATGGGGAGTAGAAAGAACATATCTTTGTCTTGAAGTCCCGGAGGTGTCAGAAAAATCAATCAATCAACAGAAACTTTGCTTTTGTACTTTGCTTGTTTCTACTAGGGATGTTCCTGGTGACTAATTTCACTGTCGACTCTACTCAAATTTAAATTCAGACTAGTTTTAGACAGGTCTAAAGGTATAAAAAAAAAACATTCAGAAAACAGTCAAAATAGAGCACAACTCTTTTTACACAGCTTAACAAGGGACCACAGTGTCTGTGGATAAACACTGTAGTACTGGTTTGTGAGTGAGGCTAACTTTAGCAGTGCTAGCACCATCAGGCTTCCTTTTCTCCTTGCAGGTTAACGCCCACATGCCTGTGATAGTTTCACCTTGATTCAGTCGATGTGCCAGTTTAACTTGACACAGCATACAAGATGCCATCGTTCTGTGCTGGTTTACAGCCAGGTAGAGCTTTATGGCAGTATTACAGTAACCTCGTATACATGCTTTATTTAGTTTTTAGTTTAATCTGCTCAAAAACCGAGATAAAAAACAAGTAAGTAAGATAACTATGAGAGGAACACAAGAGGAAAAGTCTGAGAGAAAACAGGAAATCAAGGTGCAAGTTAGAACTCATCACCACTGATTATGTACATTTGTTTGGGACAAATGAAGCTGAAGCTATCATTTCACACACACGTTGCCAGGACAGACCCCAGAAGGTTTGCAGCCATGAGGGTGTAATCAGAAAAACTCCTTCTCCTCTCTTTCAACTGAAAGCAGAACAGAGCACTTGGTCTTAGCGTGTTGACAACACATGCACCTCTGTGCAGCAACATGTAGAAAGAGCAGAAGGTGCAGTTATGACCATTGACAGGCAGACAGATTGCAAGTCAAATCAATAAACATGACAGAGTGAATAATGCTTTCACTGAGATTAACCTAAACGCCATAGTTTAGGGGAAAACTCAAGCGAGAACATTAATCACTGTAAGTGTCTTTTAAATCATATTATCAACAGATGTGTTTGGCTCGAATAGCCTGCTGCTGTCAGTGACCCTCTTGTTGTGGTGTCTTGATGATAGCAATGCATATACACAAAAAAACGAACACATTTGCAGGCGCTGATGTGCACAAATGCCCAACAATCACCTTCACATACCCCTCCTGACCAAAAGACACGGCCATGTTGTTGCAGCTGCAGGCTGATTGAAGTAACAAGCCAAAACTGTCCACATCCAGGCCAACATCCTGATTCCCTGCTATGTATGGTTTCTATAGCACCCGCTTTCCACTCATTACATGGAAAATAAAACAAAATTGCAGCTTGCAGTCAACCAGAATTGTAGTTTGAGGTAACAGGGAGAAGATATAAATATTCCCTTATGGCTGTTATCCGTTCGCTTCACTTTCTGAAAGAGGAGGCCGATAATCAACTCTGCATGTAGTCAAAATAGTGTTCCCATTTCCTTAATCCACACATCATCAGCCTGGAACTTTATAGAGCCTCTGTGTTGATCTGATTGCATATTAACGTGTGCTTTACTTACTATGTTTTCTGACTTTTTTCTGCCTCTGTAGTTGTGTTTGTGGCTGGAACTGGAGGTAAACTATGGGAGGTGCCCACAACTTCCTTCACCTCTTCCTCAAACCACAGTGAGAGCATGCAGTGGGAGCACGAGTGTCAGTACCGCCACCTACAGGACAGAGTGAAAATTACAGCAGACAGCCCCCCGAGACTTGATGGCACATGGGTGTCAACAAGGTAAATTCTTCAACTTAACAGTGTTGCAAGTTGAAAGGGATTGAATTAAAGGTCAAAGGGAATAATTCAATCACGCTTTGAATCTTGAATACTGAAAGCAGCACTAGACGTTTTTTTCTTCTCATGTATAAAAAATAGATTTTCCCGTTTTTACATTTTCTGCCAATCATTTTAAAAAGCTGTATTTTAGTATTTTATTTTAAGTAACAGTATTTTCTTTTCCTACAAAGCATTTCAAATGTCTGATGACTCATCCTGCACTCAGGGTTGTTGACAATTTGTTTTTGACAAATTAAAAAGTTTTGTTGAAGCTAACGATCCAGTCAAAATCATGCCGACGTTATGTCCCGCCTTCTATTTTGGGATTGATTCTATCCTGTTTCAGGAAATTTCATTGGAATTATGTCAAGATGTGGAAGTTAGATACTCTCGAAGTTCAGATTCATGGGGACTTAAAGAGGTGTTGCTCTAAGTTCCACTCTCCTTTATCATGGTTTATGGCTTTTTTCAATTCATTGTTTCTTTTTTTGTCTCGGCCGTTTCGATATCAGGGACCAATAGGCATAACAACAACTCTATGTAAACCCTTTGTAGGCGACCTGATAGACACCATTCACAGGTGCTGTGACAAAGCCGACTTAGTGTATTATTTTGCAATTGGTGGAGACAAAATCAAAAGTATCACAGAGTGACTCGAACTTACATACACAACTCCAAAGTTATGCAATTGTAGGCTGCTAGGCTGGACAGCTATCAACAACCATCTTTAATTGGCTGGTAATTCATTATATTGAACACAAAGTTTTCACAACAAGTCTTAAAACCTAACCCCATCTTTAATACTGATGCCTCATCAAGTTCAGAAAGTTTGAAGGCAGCCATGTTGGTTTGAAACAAACGTGCCTCAGCGACACTCCACTGTAAGGTCCGTCATCATATTAGACCTGCTGCATATCAGATAAACTGTTGTGATTGGCCTGACCAAATTCAGGCTAGATAGATGTCTGCCTGATCATGAGGGGGGCCAAAACATCTCTAAAGCAAATAAACATGAGCTTGTACATTTGTGTGGTTGTTGCCGAACATCTGTTAATGCAGGTTTGATTATAAAGTCAACAACATGAAAAGGATTTGGATCCAGTTATATAAATATGAATGTCATAACTATGAAAAAATGTTCACCATGAAACCTGACAGTTTTGTTGCTTTCTGCCCCGAAAGATTTAAGTTTGAATTGCCAATAAAAACTAAAAATGTGCCCTTATAAAGTCAAGACTTGACTTGTCTAAAACGACTGAGATTTACCCACAAAACAAAGACTGTTCTGAATAAAATGGCAGAACACTAACGTTTGCTCACTACTGCCTGAAATGTAAACATGACACAAATCATTGCTAAAATGATTACCCCGTGTTAACCCTCACATTGTTCTGTGTTCAGGTGTGAAGTTCGCCCTGGTCCAGAGTTCCTGACCCGCTCCTACACCTTCCAACCCAGCCGTCACTTCCAAGCGCTGCAGCATTACTACACAGACAGCAGCTGTGCAGATCCCGCATACTCCCTGATGATCAGGGGAAGGCTGCGCCTGCGTCAGGCCTCCTGGATCACACGAGGGGCCACAGAAGCAGAACATCATATCAGTAAGGTGGGCATTGTGGTCCACAGCCCGGCAGCAAAGCAGAGGCTGGCCTCAAGGCTGCCTCAGGCCTGCGTGGGTCCGACCCTGAGTCGAGTGTTGCCGGGGAAGCTGTTTGAAATGTACAACACCCGGGCAGGGAGGGGATGCCTGGCAGCCCTGGGTTTCTCTATGTTGGAGATGGAACTGATTCGGGTGGAGACGCAGCACCACAGCCATGGAGGAAAAGTCCAGGAGCTATTTTTAGGGGACATTCACACTGACTGGACTCAGAGGACTCTTTACAGACCTACAGGGTACCAACAGCCACTGCAGAACGCCATGGTGAGACATAACGGTGCATTCTTTCAGCTTTAGTTCACCAGAACGTTAACTAGATTCATTGTGTGAAAAGGCAAAGACTAAAAATGTCTTGAGTTGTTGGTTGCTATGTAAATGAGCTCTGTGTTTTCATAGCCTTTGGATAATTAAGTAAGTGTGATTCATTGTCAGAAATGTCCAACAGGAAAGATCACAAACAAGAGCAACCACAAAATGGCAGTTTCAGATTTTTTTAAAAAGTTGTAATTTTGGACTGTTTCCGAAACAAAACAAGCACTTTTGAGGGATTATTAACCACACTTTTATATATGATATAACAAACAATTAATAAACGTATTTGTTGTTTGCAGCATCACATCCACCCCTGCCCTGTATGTGCCCTGGTGTACCGCTCCTCGGAGCAGCGCCCCCCGGGATTGCCCCGTAGCCCTGCAGCTCAACTGTCTTTGTCGGGCCGCTGGGTCAGCCAGGGCTGTGAAACTCGTCCTAATATCCTCTTCCTCACCCGGGACTTTACCTTTAATCCTGACCAGCATGCATGGGAAGGCGTCTACCGTCACTTCTCTGACCCCGCCTGCACTAAGCCCACATTCACACTGAGGGCCTCGGGCCACTACGCTCAGGGAAACCCCTCAGTGAAGATCTCAGGGGCCACCGAGTTTGTCTTCAAGGTCACCCAGGTCTTAGTCACAGCTGAAGAGGAGTCCACAGCAAAGTTGTTGAACGGGACAAGGCCGGGAAAGTGTGGTCCAGTGGGAGGCTGGGAGGTTGGGGTGGAGCAGGACCTGACCCCAACAGCTGGATGCAACCTGCTGGGCATCAAGCTGCCACACAAAGAGTATGAGCTCTTCAAGACTGAGCTGGACCACAGGAAACACCCGCTGCTTTTCATCGGAGAGAGACCGACCGATGGGTCAAGTCCAGACCGACCACAGAGGAGACCCACGTCCTTTCAGGCTCCCATGGTGGTTTGTGGTGGTGAGGAGACCCATCCCTCACATCGTTATGGCTTTAACAGCAAGCAAGTTCAGTCAGCAGCCAGTGGGACAGGCAGACTGGCACAGCTGGTGTTATTGGTGCTGGGATGTGTGCTGTTCAGCTGGTTGTGTTGTTTTTAGAGACTTTGCTCCAGAATCAAATCTGTTACACAGCTGAAGTCATTGATGGACATTCATTTCTGGCAGCTGTCTTTCACTTTTCTTCCATATGATGATGAACACATGCGTGATAGTCAGAAAAAAATCATGAGACACCCAGGAGGGCTGGATAATGTTTGGAAATCTGGCTCTCAGATGCTGCCTGTAACATCACTTTAATGACTCTTAACTTCAACTGCATTTCTACCTAAAACTAATCTGTATATAATCCAACGATTCATAAAAGTGCCGTCACTTCAGCATGTAAAATATATATTATTGTAAACCCTGTTTCTTTTGTATAATGATCAGATGTTCTCATTTATCAGATTTATTTGTTTTTAATACTCTTGGGTTCGTCTTGCTTCTTCATCAAAACTGAAAGCTGCGGACTTTCCAGCAAACATCACTCAAGACTTTATTTTTAACCAAGATGCAGTATAACTAATGCACTTTGTACAGAACAATGTCTCCTAACAAACTGGAAAGAAAGATGGAAAGTACAAACATTTGTATTAAGCCTTCTAATAGCTGTCATCTTCTTTGGTCGGATGCCACTGTAGTGAAGTGTTGCCTTGTCTCTATTGTCTTTCAAAGCTTGTGCAGTTTTATGATTTTCTTTCAGCAGTAAATCCTACAATTCAGGCGAGTGCTGCACAGGGCAAAAAAAAAAATAGAAAAATGATGTGAAGGAATCAGGTGCTTTTCAAGGATAAGGGACAGAGGTCAAGTTGCAAGTGAATAAAAAATGACTGACCAGGTTATTTGGTTTATTCAAATTAATTTCATGGTGTAAAAAAAAGTCTGTAGCACTCTGATACAGTATAAAAATAATTTTAGGGATGTGTCTACACGTTAAACTCAACTAAGTCTTCACCAGGACATAATGGACAATTAAAAAACAGGAAGCAGCCATCTTAAAGAAAGGACATAAGTCAATCATCCCTTCATGTAGTATACAGATGTCATAATATAGCAGAAACAAATCCTGCAAGTATACACAGGAGGATATATCAAATAAAGTGTGTGTAATCAAATAAATACATGTCTATATCACATAATTGATAAATTTTACCTCAAGGCCAGCAGACGACATAGCATGACATCATAAAAATAAAGTATATAGTATAAACAAGATATAAAAGCAGCCATGTCTAAAGTGCCTCAGATTTTCAGTTCGCACTGCAGACTTTTTTCACCATGAACTTTTTTTTGCAAATAACCTGAACAGACATTTGTTATTTATTTGCAAATCATAAGAATATTTATTATAACAATTTATACTTAACTTTTTGATAAAAGGAATATTTTTGATCCAATGTTTCAGTTACTTTTGCCATTTAAACAGTGATTTTTTTTCTATGATTATTAAAAATGGCTTTTCATAACATTGTGTGGTCTATGAGTCATTAAAATAACAGAGTTTCCTGCTTTGCTAGCCGCTGGCTGAACATAGCGGTCAAAAAGCTCCACCAGCACTTTTAACTTTATTAGACCAAAGCGTTTCGGCTTGTAATCAAAGTCATCAAGGAACACATCGCAAGCATCATCTGAACTTAAAGACCTTTTAGATCAGCCGTTAGTATGCTATGACACTCACAACAGGGATGCCAACATGACCATTTTTTTTTTGTTGCTGTTTTTCATAGCGGCATGATATGTTTTACAAAATCAAAAAACATAAATAATTTAATTTAATATATTTTATTCTATTCCTAGTTGAGACAACAACTTCACCTTGGTAACATGTTCATATGAGTGTTTTGTTTTGTTTGTTTGATTTGCATGTTTTGGCAAGGCAACCCATTCAATTGTTATGGGGGCAGTAGTTCAGTCTGTAGGGTTGGTGCGGACCAAATATGGAAGTTGGTCTGGTAGCTGGAGAGGTGCCAGATCGCTTCCTGTGCACTGCCGAGGTGCCCTTAAGCAAGGCACCAAACCCCCTACCCACCACCAGCTCATGAGCGCCTGCTGTGGGCTGCTCCGTCACTCTGACATCTCTCCATTAGTGCATGTCCATAGGATCCTGTTTATGCATGTGTGTATTTCAGCCTATGTGTGTGTTGCATGACTTACAGAGTGTAAAAACAGAATTTCCCCTTGCAGGATCAATAAAGTAAATCTTAATCTTAATCTTATTTTAATATTTTAGCAGAAACAGATGTCATTGTCAAGTTGGTGCTTCCAGAAAAATCAAGGAATCAGTACAGTCAGTTGGATTATCCTCTATGAACCAGGAATGTCTTCTAAAAGTTTCACGACAATCCATTAAATAGTTGTTGCCAAAAGTAGTGGAGAGACACCAACCCACTGCCACAAGTAAAACATTTTACAAGTGGTGTGTCCCAAAGCTGCTGTTTTCTCTCAAGTACCACACAGAAAGTTGTGATTGTAGCATCAGCTGGATTTCATCCTCTCGCCCCTGCTCATACTGTGGTCTGATTCAAAGCCCAGATAGTCGGTGAGCGTACAGCCGTATGATAAATAACTGTCATATGGCTCACACATTACACAAGACATTCCAGTACACGTCCAACCGCAGAAAACACACACAGAGGGATATCAGATTGGATGCACAGAGTATCGTAAAAAAACACACACACACACACACACACAGCTGTAAGCCAACATAAATAGATTTTGCAGTTGCTCCAACAATATATGAGCCGAGAGCAGAGCAGCAGTTAAAAGAGACAACAGAGAAATATATATAGCCACCAGATTTTCAATGTTATGACTGAAGCAAGTGAAGCATTTTGCTACACTGAGAAAACCCTTCAATTTCAATTCAGGGGAATTTAACTCAGTTTAGTACAGGTATCACTCCTGATACGCACCTGTGTCACAACTTTTACATGCAAACATGTTTGTTAGTTAGCTGATTGGTTGGTTGGTTGGTTGGCGAGTTGGTTTGCTGGTTAGTTGGTTGGTTTGTTTGTTAGTAAGCTGGTTGGTTGGTTAGTTAGTTAGCTGGTTGGTTAGTTGGTTGGTTGGTTAGTTAGTTAGTTAAATGGTTGGTTGGTTGTTTGGTTGGTTGGCGGGTTAGTTAGCTGGTTGGTAACTCTCAATAAGATCTGATCAAACTACACCTACACAGTTCTATTAAAAAACTAATGTCAGCTAAATTCTACATTTGGCATGGATATAGTTTTTGTCTTTTTGCTCACAACCAGCAAGGATTTTTAAGTTTTAAAGAGCCCATATTATGCCCTTTTTGGGGTTCGTATATTTAATCTATGTACCTACTTTTGTAATAACAATGACGTCACACTGACAAATTTTTATTGAGGGGGGCTAGAACCGAGCGTTACATGCAGCTAATGCTACAGCTAACAGGAGGACGTAGGAGAAGCCGCGTTTCCGCAGACTTTGAATTTTTGCACATAGATGTGCCTAAACATGCACAGGACACTTGGAAAACACACTAAAGAGCATATAAAACCAGAAAAAGCATAATATGGGACCTTTAAAAGCTGTTCCTTTATTTCTTCTTTTTGTTTTGGTTTGATGTGGAGGCTTTAGCTTTAGCCATCTCTCCCGTAGTTCTAACGATGACAAAGATTGAGCTGAAAGATTTTGCAAGCCCTGAGGAACCACACACTCCACGAGTAATTCTTTGTGAGTTGAAAATATTGATCCTCAAAACCCATTAATCAGATCTTCAAAATAAAGAATGGCATTCCAGGTTTCTGTGCCCTTTTAAATGAGGTAATGGTTGTGGTTTCTGTAAAAAGGAAAACATAATGAAGGAGATAAAACATATAAGTTCTCTCTCACAGTCAAATTGTGGGGACACAAAAAGAAAGAGAAATAAAGTGGCAGTTCTTTCCAGAGGCTGCATATTGTTCCTATTAACTCCTGCAAGAATGCTGATGGCAGCTGCTAGACCAATGAGGTCATCATTCAGACTTGGATACAGAATTGAGGTCTGTAACCCTCCCCCCCCCCCCCCCCCCCCCCCCCCCCGCAAGCCATGCAAGGAGATGAGAGCTGGATACAAAGAAGATCCAAGAATGGATGATTGACATTTATTTGTACAATGATGTGCAGAATCTGTTATTAAATTGATTATGAACGGGGATCATTCGTATTAGTAACCTGTGAATCCAGCAGCCAAACCATGAAACATGCTGTTTGTGTGCTGGAAATGCTTGAGTGGAGAGTTTTAGGTGAAGAGTTAAGGAGCTGGAGCAGCACTGTTTTTTATCGTCATTTTGTGGTTTCTGTTGTGTACCACAGAGAGACTGAAAGGCAGAAGAGAGTGAGTGCAAGGGCCATCCTGTTAGCAATCAGGCCTTGTGGCTTATTGAAAGCATCCACTCAACAACAGAATAAAAACGAGGATGAAACCAAAACCTCATTTATTTAGTAAAATACAAAAGAAGGCATGATTGCAGTCTGGATGGGTTTGTTTCCTCTGGGCTAAAAGTCTGATATTTAATAATTTGAATCTCAGCAGAGAGTAAACCATTGAAGGTAATTAGCATTTGTATAATTCTTGGAGCTAGAATAATTTATAATAATACATTTTCTAACATTATGGGAAAAAATTCAATTTGTTTTTTGCCCAGAATGAGATAAAAACAAAAAATAGAATAAACTTTCTTAAGTTTGAGACTTCAGACAGGAGTGGTAACAGTTAGCACTAATGCTGGAAAATCATGTTATCAGGGCCTTTAACACACCTAAAACTATAGTATAGTAGCACCTATTTGCTGTCTGAGGAGTGTAGAAGAGATGTATCAAAGACCAAATGGATATCTCTTCTTAAAGCTACAGTCAGTATTCAGTTAGCCTAGCTTATTTAAGCTTAGCTTAGCTTAGCTTAAAGGCAGGAGGACAGTTTGCCTGCCATCTCTGAAGATTAAACACATTTAAATTTTATTTAAAAAAATGTATGTAAGGAAATTTGAGTCTATAAAAAAATCACAAAAACATAAAGGGACATTTGCATTACTCAGTATTTTAACAGAAAACGTAGCAAATTTGCAACAAGTAGCTTAAGGAAACATTCTGTCTCAGCATCACAAGACTAGAAGTTATGTACGAAACAGATGTAGGCCTATACGAGGAAACTCATAAAGGCCACAAGCACAAGAAGATAAACAAAAAGCTGTTTGTGGGCCACCCAAACACATGTAAGATTTAAGGTTATATTTCTTTAATAATAAATCTCTTGAGTTTGTTGTTTGACTTTCTGTAAAGTAGGACCATGAAAGGCCCAACCTCTTCATAGGGCTTCAAGAAAAATGTTCCTTTAGTCAGTAAAAAAGAAAAAACAAAAACAAAACAAGCCCTAAGGAGTTTCCTTTCAGCTTAACCAAGTTTCCAAACCGCTAACAGTTTGGTGGTTTTTGTCTGACAAATGTTCTGGTAAAAGAAAGACACAGTTCTGCTTTTGGACAGAGAGTCAATAGAAAATACAGCAAAGGTCCGATCTCCTGCCTTCCCATTAAAACATTTTTTAAATACAGTTAATACACACACACCGCACACACACACACACACACACCAATGGTTGAAATGACATCACTGCAGTAGTACGGGTAACTTCCAGCCCTCTCCCTCTTACTCATTCAAATTTCAGGCTCTGTGAAGAAAATCCCATTATTTCTATGAGAATATGAGCTGCAGCTGCCTCATAAAAGATAACATCAGCCTTCACTCGGCTGGCTCAGTTGAAACAAATGAGTTTCTATTGAAAAATGTGTCCCCTTGGCTCTGGGACAGATGAACAAAGTGCTATGTTTTGCCCACAGAGCTGCAGCTCAGGGCAGCGACTGCACTCTCCTGCTTGATCTCAGGCCAAACAAAAAGCGGGTTCCTTTCTGTCATGACCTCATGCTCATATACTTAACCAACTACTGAACAGGTCCTGCCACATACCGGCAAGTCATTTTCTCCTCAGCCATCAGGAAGAAACCAGAACACGGGCACACATATTCAGATTTTTTACACTGGCAAAAAATGTAATGTAAATTCTGCTTTTACAGAAATTGGTCTCTTTGTCTGATAATATACTGTATATTTAAATTAATGGCATCATTTCCAATGTCCATTTGACTTTTTAAAATCCTATTTTCATATCTCAAGATGAAGCCTGAAGCCCCTACTGTAACAGAACCATACGCATAAGAAAGGAGGACTACATGCATCACTCATAGCACTCTGAATATAATAAATCATCTTAACTTTCGAGAAAAATAACTAGCTGTCAGAGAACTGTCTATGAGCAGCAGTTTGAAGAAGACATGATAATACTCAAGTTAAGTAAAAGTACATAAAGTTGAACTCAGGAAAATTGACTACATCATATTGAATCATCTTTTTACGGCTTAAAAGATTAGTCCAGTGCTTCTCTATATCTGAATCAGCCCTTCCAATGTGGTTACTTTTGACAACTGCAGGACAAATTGTATCCCAGAAAACAACAAAAACATGACAGATGGACAATAACGTGTATCAGTCATCATACGAGACAATCTTTTTCACATATTTGTTGCCTTTTGGACTCATTTTGACAGAGAGAATCCCCCTAGGAGCTATCTGTCAGTTGTGGTGGCTTATTAAATCAGGTCATGTTTCTTTTCCAGGGTTAAAATCACACAAATGATTGAAAAGGTTTTTGCTGGACTGATCTGCCACAGGCCTGTTCTTCCAGACTGCATCCCTCAGTGCCAGTTGTCCTGCCTCCAACCTTTCTGGCAAGCTGCAGGTCCTTTTTCAAACAGTTACAGCTCCAAAACTCTTACAGGGACCTCTTGTAAGTCAAAAATCTACATGAAATGTGGCTTATTTATGCGCCAAACAACTATGCTGTGCAGAGGATTTGGTTTCACTGTGTGCAACTTTGAGGGGGGAAATTAATCATAGGTACATATAAACATGCCAAATTTGTAAAAACCTGTAGATAAAGCAGAAGATAAATAGTTTTTTCTCATTTGTGATTTAACAACACTGTAAAATTATACTTAACGAGTTGCCAAAAGTAATTACAGCTCAGTTAACACCAGGAATAGGAGTGTGACGGGCCGATGCATATTTAAATATTTTATATGTTTAATCAAGTGGAAGGGCGGCCAGACATCGGGTTTATTGTGCAGACCTCATTGAAGACCAGATTCAGTGAAACAGGCCAAGAACAGGGTGGGAACGAGTCAGACTAAAGATCAGTCTAAGAATCCGAACAAAGGATAAAAAGACATCCTCTGAGGTGGTCAATGAGGTGGTTTCAATTAATAATAAAAACAGCCAACAGAGTAAGAGCAGCAGAAAGTCAAGAAATTGTTGACCTATTCCTGTAGGCAGTAATTGATTCCCTTAATGTTAGCTCAGATCTTTGTATTGTCCTTACTTGTAAAGATGTAAACATTTGTCTGGAGGAACACTTGACCGACATACACATCATAGAAAGCTGATTTTTCCAATATAACATTGTTTATTCCGTTTGTTACTGTTGATTTTTCGTGTTTTTGTCCATGAGATTCTTCAAAAAACCTGATGTGGACCCAGCAATAATTCAGAAGACATGAAACTTAAGTTCCAGGGATCAGAGTCCCCTTGTTAGAAATATGTAAATAATTCAATATTTATTTGTACAACATCAATTCATAGCAAATTTTAGCTCAAGACACTTTACAAAAAGATCTAGACTGTACTCTTTGTTATATTATTTAAAAAGCCCATGAGCAAAGTCCTTGGGAACTTTTAGCAAAGTCTCAGCGGCAAGGAAAAACTGCCTTTTAACGGCAGAACCTTGGAGCAGAACCAGTCTGCAACAACTGTGTTGGCTTTAGTGCTAGCAAACTTTATCCCACTGTCTTCTTCATCTCCTTTCATCTTGCTGTCAATTTCTTAGGTCAATTACCTTCCATTCACCTGCCACTTGTGTAATAAAAGCCATGCCATGAGGAGGAAGAAGAAGAAGAGAGGAGGTGATTCAAATTGCCAGAGAAATCTGTTAAGAGGGCCATAATTTTTTAAACTTCAATTATTATGAAGACCTAATTTAGATGATTAAGGAATCTCTTCTGACAGGGTCAAGACAAACATGTCCGTTGCTATGTTGCTCTGTTCTTCAGGTGAGCAGCAAACCTCAGGACCCCTGGTTATTTTAATATTTTCAGTATTTTAAAACATTCCACTGTGATTTACTTTGGAAATGGATTATTTCCCTACAGAATCTAAAAAAGTAAATTAGTATTGGTCTGTTTCCACCATTGAGTTCGCAGCTGTGTTTTGCAGTGGCCAAGTCAAACAGCCGAGGAGCTACCGAGCCCAGGTGCACCGCGGGGGGTTCCTGACACTAACTCTGCTCGGCTGCCTCCGACCACGAGGTGAAGACAGAAGCACTTTCTGGTTGTTTCTGACACAATAACACCCAATTAATCTTCACATTTTTATTACATTCAACACCTCAAGTGCAAAAGTAAAATAAATCCAACCGGTAATTACTTTTCTTGCAGCTATTTATTTTAACACTCTTTTCCCTATGCAAATGTTGGTACTGCCAAATCAAGCAAAGCAGTAGCAACTAACAAGCCAGGACAAGTTTGGATGTGAGCAGAATTAGTATGTTGATGACACATGAATGTAGATGAAGCTGTCCTTACGATGTTTTGCAATAATAAGAAAAACTCTGATAAGCAACTATGAGGTAAGGTTATCTCAACTGATTTAGTGTAATCACTCATCTTTGTGTACACCTGTAATGTTTGTTTGTTATTTTTTGGGAATGCTATGGTTAGGAGTGGCACCGGGGAAAGGTGATCAGGGGGGATCTGGTTGTGCTTGGTTGTTTTGCGTTTGATTAGCCTACCTAGAAAAAACATCTGTAAATCAACAAACAAAGACAAAAATCTGTTGATTTCTGTGAAGTGCCCCTTAAGTAAGATAGATAACCACAACAATTAAATAGCTAGCTGTGGTATTATATATTTTTGACATATTAGTGGCTGGATACATTGTCAAATAAACCCACAAATTACCTAGTCAGCTCTTTGAGATGGATAACTCCCTAGAACTAAAGACTGCACATGTGGTTTAGCTTGCTAGTTAGCTAACTACATTATCTTACTATCTAGCCAAGGTAGCTAACTAGCTGGCTAACTTAGCTAACTAACTTAAAAACATTGGCTTCATGAGTAGTTATTTGATGGCACTTTGAAAACAAGTAGCTTGCTAGATGGCTAACTAGCTAGATTAGCTAACTAACTTTCAAATATGATCATTGTCATCAGGAACGCCCAGGAGTCAGAACTCGCTCTTTAGAATTTTAGTCTTGTTTTTGTGTAATGAAGTCAATCACACTGTTGGTACCATGTAAGTTCTATCTGTTGACAGGTCGTCATGCTGCTTTCGCCTCAACTATCATGTGTTCTAATCACCTGGTATCAGCTTACAAAACAAAGGTAGGCCTACTCCTGGAGGCGTCCATGCTGCTTTTGCAACTTGTTGCCAACTTGTAACCGGAACGAGGTCAACTTGGTTGTGACGAAATTTCCTGCTCCGACATCCAACTTCTGAGGTAAATGGAGCGCACCATTAGCTCCAAGGGAATGGTGGCCATCTTGGATTTGACCTCTCACAGGCCCTCAGAGGTCATATCTGATTTCCATCCACATCTGAAAATATACCTTATGGTATAAATATACTAACTGTATCCTTTAATTTAACTCTTCAGACATGATAGATTCTGTGTAGGTCGATTTGCTACGGTATTGAAACGTTGTAGTGGTGAGAGTCCACTGAGTGTTTAAACTAACTTTGCAAAGACGTAACCAATAAAAGCACATTTGATTATCAGACCCAGACTCAAAGGATGATTATTAAATGTAACGTTAAATGAGGGGGTTTCAAAATATTTGTGGGTCAATTTAGGGTTTGTTCTTATGAAAATATGAGAACCATTTAGACATTTCAACCTCATTTGCCCACTACGCTCTGCCAATGAAAGGCGTCTGATCCAACCTTCACAACAGGGTCCTAAGTCTCTGACTAGACTCTTCTCCTCTGTCGCCCCCCTGGTGGTGGAATGAACTTCCAAACTCCATTCGATCTGCAGAGTCCCTCTGTACCTTTAAGAAAAAGCTAAAGACCCAGCTCTTTCATGAATACCTACTGATGATGGTCTCAATATTATTGATGATGATGACGATGGTTTTTGTTTGATAATGATGACTTATAAGATGGTTTCTATACTGATTAGAGCTCTCAAGAACTGCCGTCAATGTTGTGCTTTGCCTCTGTGCAATGCCTGTCTGCACCTGTGTGTCCAATCGGACTCAAAACTGATCCGTTTGCTCTTACTGACATTGTTCCCTTTTTTTTCCAGATCCTTGCTTGTGTTGTACTTACTCTCTGATGTACGTCGCTTTGGATAAAAGCGTCTGCTAAGTGAATTGTAGAAGTTGACACATTTTATTGACTCTATTCTTTAAAAAGTTTTCACATGGTCAGAACCTCTATAGTCTCTATTGCTTTTGAAAGGGGAATAAGCTTTGCCTTTATGTTTGTATTTTTTTTAAACCTCGGACTAAATGAGCTAACCTCTGTAGCAATAGTTGGTGGAAGACATCACAAGATAACACTTTCTCTATACTTGTTCGGCACATTTCAAATCGTAAACATACCCACACTACAGGAACTTAGGGACCACCTTTGTATAATGCACTATATACTGTATATGAATGTTCATGACAACTAACAATGACAATAACTTCACTCGGTTTGGTAGGGGCTTTATTCATTTAATTTATTAAGATGCTACATAGTCCAACCAGGTTGGGTAGTTTTTATACACCAGAGAGACTACTTGACTAGGAATATTAATCTTCTTCTCAGATAGACTTATTTATTTATTTATATACATACAAAACAGTTTCCCGACTGCTTACATTGATCACGGTGATGGTCAGAGACTCCAGAAAAGGTTAGTGTAGTGTGTTTTTACAACCCTGCCTGGATCAACTAGTATTTACATTTTATTGTTAGTTCCTGTTTGGAGTGCCCGATAAGCATTAATGGAATCAGAGCCGGACAGTGGTAAATTAATAATCACGCAACAGTATATTCTGGTTCTTTTAAAATATTTTACTTGTTTAACATGTTCTGATACTCCAACCAGGATTCAATGAACAAAAAAAAAAAGAATTCTGCAAGTACTAAGTGACCCAGGTCTGATGGCCCGAGACTTGACTGTAGCTCAGGATCAGCTCTGCCCTCCCTTTAAGCAGCAAGTCATCCTCAACCCAACGACTTTACAGAGATACAGTTAAAACACAAGCTGATGTTTATTTCAATTATTAACCCAGCAATCAGATCCATTGTGTTCCACCCCACTTTACACGAAACGATGGGGGCATTTTGTCCTTTTTCTTTAATTTTAGCAAAGCGGGGAAACACCCAAATTTAAGTGGATAAAATGGGATAAATAATTTACTCTTTTTCTGTCAAATATTGCAAAGCAAAATGACATACTCTTCTTCTTATTTCCTTGTGCAAATTTGGATATGGAACATTATGACAGTTCGTTTTTTTCCCTGTTGTTTATTTTTACGAGAAAATAACCATCAGTTTTTAGAACAGTACATTGTCATCATGTGGTCCCATCCAGGCCAGTCTGCTGTATGCTTATTTCCACCCCCATCTTTCTTTTGCATAAAAAACATGTGGTATGCTGAAGGAAGATCAAAGAAGAGACACTCTTAATCTTTGTGCATTAAATACAAACACAACTTAAAATGCAGTGAGGATACAACGTTAATAAGCAACGGATAAATGCTGAACAAACACCCAAAAATTAAACTGCAGTGGAGTTGAAAGAAAAAACAGCAAACTCACCAGCAGTGGAGGACATGCGGCTCAAAACACTCAGTTGATCTCTTGCATACATTTGCCCCAAGCAAAACAGAAAGTCAACAAATGTATGGCTCAGTAGGAAACAATAAAGAGATGGAAAAGACCAAGGTGCCTTACACTCTTACAGAACCTTGATGTTGTTGAAGTTGGCAAGGAAGGACATAACCATTCAACTCTGCATGCACCTTCTGTCCATTCTTTCCTCACTACAGTATATGTATGCATGCTTTCTCTGACTGTGCGTGTGTGTGTGTATATATATGTTATTGTACTGTGTGTATATATATATATATATATTTATAAACCTCCATCTTGGCCTGAGAATAACTTGCCCAAACAGGTCACAAGGCAAGGCTTTATCTGGAGAACAGAAATGAACTAATCATACAAATCTGGAGCTCATTTCTGGTAGCTGCAATATTCTTAAATGCTTCAACCCTAACAACAACAACAAAGAAAATTTACTTGAAATCATAAAAATGGAACAAAAAACACAAAAGAAAGAGAAAACAATCAGAAAATGTAGTTGTGCAAACCTACAGCCAAATCACATATTATTATCACCATTTAAAAAAAAGCAATTAAATTAGATTGAAAAGTCCAGATGCAACACTCTGTTGTGTGAACGCATGCAGTCAAACATCCCCCTCAGACAACCGGGGGTGTGGTGAGCACTGAGTGAAAGGTGAGCGGAGTAAGGTAGAGTGAAATAAAAACACGAGGAAAGAAAATACCTATGGTATTGTGTTTCATCCACTGATCAAGGTCGCTCTACAATCAAGGATGAGCTGATTTTTACAAAGCCTCTGATTGGACAAGTCAGTTTCTTAGCCCTGTGTGTAACCCCGACTGTGCGGATCATCTCTCTGGTTATTCCCTTCCTTAAAGGGGGTTTAGCTGGAAGGAACACCTGGATGTACTGTACAGTGGGGAGAAGGGGGGGAGGGGCTTTGTTTAAATATACATAGGCTCTGGCCTCTGCCGTTTAGAAAAAGAAACAACAATACACTAAAATGACATTCGTACAATTGCAAACTGACTCAATCACACCAACACCACTTTGCCGGTGTTAGAAAATCCATTGGTCTGAATCACGAGCATTTATCATGTTTTTGTTAACCCCCACCCACAAAACCATTCATCTATACAAGAAACTTTGGGAAGAGGACCAGAATGATTATGTGATGATTACGCAGAGGCAAGAGCTGTAACAGTAGGTTTGTTCATAAGATCATAAATCGTTTTTCTTCTTTTTTTCCTCATACATTACTTTTGAAAGTTTTTTACATAAATGAGACTGAATCAAAACTAGTACCACCCCCCCACCCAGCGACATTATGGCATTTCTGATCCAAAAATCCCAGATCCCGTGTTTGCTTTTCTTCCCCCCCAGAAAGCATGCTGCGGCCGACCGAACTGCGCTGCCGTCTACAAGACCAACTTGCCCACGATGACGCCCACCACGAAGAAGAGCACGATGAGGGCCACTGAACGGGCGCTCAAGCCCTCCTCTCTCTTCATGCCAACTGAGGAGTGCTGAGATGACATCATGTTGCTCTTCCTCATCCGAAGACCGTCATCCTCCTAGAGCAATAAAAGGGTGTGGAAAAAGACATGAGTTAGGTATAAGGCTTATTGAGGAATAATTAAATTAGTAAAAAAATAAAAGAAAAAAACAAGAGAGCAAAATAAATGAAGTGATTGTTGAAGTAGAAAACAGTCAGTTTGTCATCAATATGATAAGACAGTATTTATTTACTAGCTCAAAGAAATAGGATCTGCTTAAATCTTCATCTGACCAAATCCCCCAGGGACGGCAGAAGGCGCCAGGCTTCAACACACTTCATTTCCCAGCAGCGGGTGGGGGGGGGGGGGGGGGGGGGGGGGGGGCTCTCTGTTAGTTTAATCTCAGCCGCAGGAGCAGCCAACAGTCGTTCTGCCTCTGGCAAGAACTGAGAGGGGAGAAGGAGGAGGTGGTGATGGTGGTGTTGAGGAGAGGACCGCTTTCCCTTAGCTGTCTGTGGTGTGTGTGTTTGTGACTCATTTCCAGCCAAACTTTAATAAACCCCCAATTTTTTAAATCTTACTTCATTGATCGTTGTGATGGATGTCACACTCATTGATTTCTTGAACCCTGAGGTCTGCCACTGATTATAGAAATGAGCAGTTTTACTTCTTACAAACCTCAATCTGGAGTTAATGTTAAAAAAACACTAAAGGGTGGAGAACACTGCAATGTCTTGTGTTTCCAATCAATTTTCTTATCTTGATTGTGAACATTGATCAGGACAAGAAATAACCAGGAACCACTAATGTAACTGTGATCTCATCGCTCATTTTGTTGATTGAGATAAAACTTTGCTCATTTAGCGGAAGAAAAAGCTCCTTACAGTTTTTAATTTAAGCCTGAAGACAGATGGGTTGTTTGAACCATGTGTTACGAGATTAAATATACAGCAGATATCATAGTTATTAGAATAGATTCATCATTTTCTTAAAAGAGGAACATCTTTTAGTCTTATTTTAAGCAGTGAAGCAGATATTTCCCTCTTTTAGCTAGGGTTGTGTATTGGCAGGAATCCTGCAATTTTATACTACTATCACTATAATGATAGTGATGAACAATTAAGTTCATCACATCTTATTTTTCTTATTTATGGAAAACTCTTATAGGATGAAGACACCACCATTGCACAAAAAAGTGGACTCTGCATTTGTTTTGATCACAGTCACAATAAAGCAACAATATGTAACTTTTCCACTTTAAAATAGAAGTTTCAAAGGTCAATTTTATAGCACAATAACTTTCAACAGGAAGAATGGCATCTGTCCCATGTCCATAGCGTAGCACGATCGCCTGTTTACTGCAATATGTAACCTTGGCAGCGGGCTCAGGTCATCTCGTGAGAAATCCGTACATTAAGAAGCAGAGAGACATCGCTGCTGATATTATACAAAACAGATTGTGATGAAATGACTGTACGGTTATCATTGTCTCATGTTTAGCAGCTTTACCTGGTAACCCAAGTTATGTCTCGGGCTGGCATACAAATAAATGAATAAATTCATCCTACGGCAAAAAGTTTTCTCTTACATTGTTGATCTTCAAGTTAGCTCTATACTTTTGGAACCTCACAAACCTAACTCAACTCATGTAATGAGTGACCCACTCCGATGCATCCATTTAGCCACGAACTACAGACATTGTGGCAACAGTTGACTACACATAAACAAACTCAAGCTGCAAAGTTTGCAAATGGGCACAAGACGCTTACAGAGTCATATTAGTGCAAAGTGCAGTAATGTTACTGTACCTTGTCAGTCGAAATTAATATTTAGCTTTTCACAACGTCTTTACTGAAAATCTCAATCAGATCTCAGAGGAGTTCTTGAGATATATTGAGAATCGTCATACAGACGAATAGATGGACACCGATTTTTCTTGTAGTAAGACCTATACAGCATCATCTGAATGCAAATCAGCAGGTATAGCAGGTAGAGCAGGTATGTTTAGTGAGTGAAGAGCTGTTGCAATGACTACACCTGGATCTGTCTGATTCAGCTCAGTAGGTGAGTGATCACATCCAACGTTTGCTCTGCAGTGATTAATACAAGCTGAAAGCTGCAACGATCAGGAAAACTGGGAAAAGTTTTACCCTCAAGAGTCTCTGCAGTTAGTTTAAAGTGCAGAAGGCAAAGCAAAGGCTAATTGTATCACCATTCTTTGCAGTTCTCCTTGCCAAACACAACACAAAAGAGTGTATCAGTGCCACTGACACTAGTGATACCTGTGGCTTTGCTATATACAAATGAAATATACAAATTTATCAGCTGAAGTCCTGGATTCCTCTTACTCACCCTGATCTGTTTGTTTTCTTCCCGTAGCCTCTGAGCCTCCATCTGCAGCCTCTTGCACTCCTCCATGATCTTCTTCACCTCCCCGTCGTCCAGGGTGGAGCTCATTGACTTCAGAGGCAGCGAAGAGGACTCTGACTTCAGCAAGTTGGACGACATCATCTTGTTGGACTCCATGTCGTGCTGTAAGAGTTACAAGTTATCATGCAAAGAGTTGTCTTTTGCTAAAACAATGTTTCCACGTTGATTTTGTCGATGTAGCTGCCTGGCACATGTATATTTTTAAAGTTTACATGAGGAGACTTGTAGACTTTTAACAAACATTACTTCTGCGTAGTCACAGGCCTGCAGAAACACAGAGCCTCTACCTCTATGTTTGGGGTAGAGTTCACCCAGGGGTGCCTTTTATAAGTGGAACAAGTTGGTTTCAATCAGCATTGTCGTTGTGTAATGGACTCTGTGTTGCTCAGTGACGACTGGGAGTCATGTGTTTGCATTGCACAGCGCAAGATGAATTGCAAACAGCTACCATGGGTATTTTTCTGCTCCTTGTGATCATGAAGGCAGTAGAAGTAGCTCATATCATGACGAGATAACATCCCTAAAGCTGCGTGGGGTCCGAGAAGAATCAAAACCAAGTGCATGTGAGAATAAATTTTAAACAAAAAAACGACCTCTAAAGGGAAGGGATGCTTGTAAGTGTAGCTGAGAGAGGTTAAGAAACTTTAGAGACAAAAAAAAAAAGCCATACAAGTAATAAAAAAAAAATCTTTGGCACCCTGCTGAGGCCAAAAGAAAATGAGCAGGAGACTTCAAGATGCATATTTCCCTTGTAATATTTATATATATTTTATTGTATATACAGTGATGGTGAAAACTGACATGGTGAGGTGTAGAGCAGTGCAGAATAAGCATGTGCTTACCGTTTTTTCATTCTCGGCTGGCATGTCAAAAACACACCTCAGCTTAGAGTCCATCAGCTCGTCTGGCTTGGCCTCCTTCCACTAGAGACACATAAAGGAAGAAAAGTAAATAAAAATAATTCCAACAAATGATACTTTTAAAATCATATCAAGGCACAAGGGACCAGTGTAACATAGCTAAAGAAAGTACAACCAACTGCAACATTTGTCGGTGTAGTTTTTTGTTTATAGCAAGTCAGACTGAATGGCTTCAAAGATGGCTGTTATATGCCAAGAAGAAAGACAAAGGGAAGGATAGTTTGAATATTTCAGATCAAAAGCAGCAAACTCAGGTCACGGTTACACTGGCCATCCGTACCGTGCCCAAGCACGCTTCAACGCTAAAGTCCAGTTCTTTTGACCAGTGTGACCGCTCCGTATCGTGCTCAGGCACGGTACACTTCCTTGGCTTTGGCACACTTCGGAGAGGTGTGCTTCGGCACGGTACACTTCATGCACGAGCACAAGCACGCGGGTAAACAACGTTGATAGCCTTCATTAAGGAGAAATCCAGAGTTTCATGGCTGTATCTGACTAAATGACACAATATAAGACACAAAGTAGCTGTCATGCTCTGTGTTGTTCTCCGATGTGCGGGCATCCGCGCGGCCGAGTCCGTGCGAACGCCCGCACAACGGAGAACAATTAATTTATTGCTGTGTCTGATTAAAATGGCTTAAAATAAGCTGTAAAGTCAGTAAAGTAGCTGTCATGCTCTGTGTTGTTCTCTGATGTGCGGCTGCGGACTCGCCTGTGGACTCGGCCGTGCGTCTATTTTATTTTTAAATTTATGTACAAGAGGTAATCGTGCTTAGGCACGGATAGTCCTGTGTAGTGTGACCGCGGGCCGCGCCGGCCAGCGGGAGAATGGCGCTGCGGGGGGGCAATCGTGCTTGGGTACAGCACGGTACGGATGGCCAGTGTGACCGCGCCCTCAGAGTGAGGAGGGAGCTGGCTGCTGATTATGGCTCTTCACAGGAGGACTGAAAGCTCCAATAACACCCCCACTGGGTCCAAGGCTGAGGCCACTGAGTAGAAACACCAGAGTGGTGATTTGCTGCTCAGCAGAATAAGTCATATTTCAAATGTAATCATTTCAATTTAAGCAAATGATGACTTTGACGATTATTTTTACAGTAAGATTGCCGTCAATATAGCATGTAAGGTGGGCGTAATTTGAATCTTTCAGGGTACTGTGAAATTATCTGAGTGGGTCAAAGTCTTGCAACCTTTAGTTGTTCCAATTGGGTGTCTGACTCCACTTCTCATGTAAAGCAGGGGGTGCTGCGTTGCGGTCTATCTCTGGTGTGCTCTTCTGATTTAAATCTAATTTCTGTGAAGGTTACGGACACAGGCATGGACAGTTATGGAACAGGATTCAGGCTGTCTTGCAGTGGACTCTCTCTATTGTTAGAATGGCTTAGGTTGATTCAGTGTGTGTAGGTATTTTTTATGTAAGTGTGAGTCACTACATCATGCAACACATTTGCAGGCAGATTAAAGCTATCCAGGTGGTGGTGTAAGGTCCCGTTCTCTCTGCAAGCCTTAAAGCTCAAATCAGAATTTTTGCTCAGAAACGTTTTTTCTTGTATGGCTGTTCACATTACAGCATGCGCAGAAGAAAAAACCCAATCACATCTACAACCACCAGTAAAATAAAAAGTGTGTTCTTCGCAGTTATTGAGGTAACTTTATGGTTAACCCTGTTTTTTCAGCAATACGAAGGTGTTTCACTTCTTACTGGGTTAGATTACCGTTAAAGTTGCTTTCCGACCTCACTGTTCAGACTGAAGCCACATTGGAAAAGATCCGGACTGTATCCGATTTGGATTCACATATTAAAGTGGCCAAAATCTGATTTGAAAAGATCAGATATCATGTGACCTGTGCTATTCACACTGTCATAAACAAAATCAGATCTGAGTCACAACGGAGCAAAATAATCTGACTCAGATTGACCTGCTGTGTGAGCATTGCCTAAGAGATGAGACCACACATGCTGCTTTGGCTTAACTCTCCTCATTTTCTTTTGCAATGTGTCAGCGCTATGACACGACCTCTCACCCTGGCTGATTGACTGCCTCTTTCCTTACAGTAAAAGTCATTAAATCTGAAGTGAAACACTCACCACTCCCTCCATGTCGGTCATGTCAGGAGGTGCTAACAGGGACTGGACCATGAACTTGTGTTTGCTCTTCTCATTGGGATCGTAGTCAAAGGGCTGAAGCATAACTGAAACACAAAAACACAACCAGTGTCAGCATAGGCAAGAGAGCATACGTTATAAAGACTTCAGGATTCATTCTCTCATTCTCTGTGAAAAGAAAAGTTAAAACAAGGTGATAAAGGGTAAGAAAAGACTGCAAGCTCTGGTTGGGTTGTTAAAATGATTAAGGACAGTGGTTCAGGGAAATCCCTGCAAGAGCGAACAAGTTTAATCTGCCGGATCCAGAAATAATAAACGAGACAGGAAAGAAGAAACATAATATCATTTTTGTGAAAACTTTAAAGGAGAAAACCCCTGTTTCATTGCACTGCTCAAAGATATAGGAAGGGGAGGAAAGCAAGGCTGCATTAATGTGATGTCTTGTAAGGACCTTAATACGTAGTTGTTCAATGTAACCACAAATGATCATTAAGTGTGGACATTTTCAGCAAACACCATGAAAGATAATTACATACTTGGCAATTGTACTCCTTGGTTAACCAGGGAAAGGTAAGAGATGTCAGGAAATGAGGGGCAGAGAGATGCAACGAACATTCCCTAATCAGCCAGACACTGGGACGGAAATATTTACGGTAAATGTGAACACTATCAGTTTGTATTGGTAATATACTTTATTTTCATGTCATCATAAGCTGTTAAAGTATAAAGCCACACATCCAGTTAAATATAAGATTCAAAATATTATGACAGTTATTTGTTTCTATACACGTGTGAAACCACTGCCGTAAAGATTGATACTAAAACTATGAAGTCCCTTTAACAGAAATAAACTTCAGAATATCATATCTTTTAAGAGGATCTATTATTTAAGTACACAGCTGCATGAAAGGATTTACGTAAATCATGAGGAGAGGGAAACGGGTGTTATGACAAAGGTTGCACCACAGAAGACACAGTCTGTCATCAGGAGGTCTACCCATGATTCCTCTGGTCACTTTGTGTTGATGTGACTCCACTTAGTTTTGTTTCCCTTTTTCAGAACCTCGTCCTCACTTCCTGTCTTCACCCAACATGTCTGATGAAGTGTCTTGTTAGTGCCCTTCAAACTGCTGCAGGAACACAATGTGATTTGTGGGAGAAACCTGCTGCACCACCAAACGCAAAATAAACACTTCTGAAACCCCAGCGATTAATCCGTTACTTTTCTTTGTCAGCATCTTTCCTTCGCCCTCCCTTCCCCAACTCTGTGTCCACTCGTCTGGATTAAATTTGAATTAGTGAGTATCAAATACCCATGAATTTGTCAAACAGTAAAGTAGGGCCTCCACGTCTTCAAGGCTCTGGGCTTGCCTCTGCTGCACGGAAAAAAGTGCTGGAGATGATTTATGTCCAAGTTTGTGTTACCATGACGGCGAAACACTGACAGATCTAGAAATACCCCAGGGGGTAATCTTTCTAACAGCTTCCAACCCTGTTTTTTTTCTTTCTTAACGTTACATATCCCTCTAACAAAAAGCAGGTGTGGGGTTGGAAGACTACTTTAAGGCATCACCACATCAGGCCTCTCAGTCACTGGTGTGTTATTTGATGTCATTCCAATGACTGGGAAGGTATTTCAAAGCTGTAACGATGATTTACAATGATCACTTTCTTATGTCCGTTTTCCAAGTGGAAGGGAGGGGATGAAAATAGCTATTGATTGGTTATCTATTTACTCCTTTGACTTCAGCTTTGAAATTAGTAATTGTGAGGCATATTTGACATCAGTACCACTGTTTTGGGTGATTCTTTGGCCTTTGCTTGAAACAAATGACCTCCTAATTTCAAAACAAGCACGGCTATCAGGATGGTTTTCATACATGGCACATGCCAATTCTCCCCAGAGTGGAAAACCACGGAGATGTAGTGCATCATTAAAGCAATCAGGGCGGTTCAATATCCCAAACCAGAAACAGACGGCATGAACAGATTGAGAACGTCCTGTTTGAGTCAGAACCAATTTGCACGGTCATCTACCTCAGGTCCGAGGGGACAATACTAGAGATTGAAGGCAGGATAGCATGTACGTTCATTGAGAATCAGCAAATAACACGAGAACTAAAGATCCAGAGCCACAGCCTGAGAATGAAAACACACACATCAAGCGGGGAAAAAATGATTTACAGCTTCTTTGATCTACAGTCTCTGAACACACTTTTACAAAAAGCTACGTCTGCTAATGGCCTGACTTATTCCTTCTCCACGCAGTGTAATCATTTATAACACTCACAGAGGCTAATTGTAGTCAACACGGTCAAGCAGGAGGGTTATCGCCTGTCTGCTTGTTTATGATGAATGGAACCATTAGAGGGGTGAGGGAGGAAGGCAAGAAAACTTTCCTTTCCTGTCGCTAATTAAATGTGTCCCACGAGAAAAGGCGCTCAAAACAGTCCCTGCTAACTATTTACCTTGAAGTGCTTACAGAGGTCCACCCAAGGTTCATATTACCTCATATTCACAAATACATGGAGCCAGTTTTTCAGATACATTTAACAAGATAATACAAGAGTAACCAGTAGGGATGCAAATGGGTGTCGGTTGAGCATCGGTATCAGCCAACATCGGACTTGTTGACAAACATCGCCAATCGGCAAATGATGAGGCAAACACTGATGTCAGTAAACAATGTGTCTCCATTGTGTCACTTCAATCTAAAGCTGGCAAGCTAGTACAACTGTTCCTTAAGATAAGAGGAGTTTGATTTGGCAGAAGACGTCAGCTGTTGGATAAACTGATTTGTTTTCAAGGTCAAAAGTGACAGACAATGTTGGCAGTTTGGGAGTCTTAGAGTCAAACTATATCTGACAAAGATCAGCTATATGCACTTTGTAAGACCTGAACTAATGACATTTCAATACTCCAATAGCATAGCTCATTTGAAAAAGGGACACAAAGAATCATCAGAACCAGTTATCAGCAACATTTTAATTTAAAACATTGGTATCAGTGGTTTACTTATCGGTGCCTCTCTAACCAGGAAAGTTTTATCTTCCAACTGTGAAAAAAAAGAAAAAAAAACTTCATAGATCTAAATTTTGACAATCATCTTTCTCCAAAAAGTTCTGCCAAAACAGAAAAATATTACCAACTCAAATCTAAATCTAATAAAATCCAGACATGAAATAATTTAAATCAAAAGTGAAGTTAAGGTGAAATGCAAACCAGAGCTGTTCTGATTTTAGCTTAATGTGCAAA
This sequence comes from Labrus mixtus, assembly GCF_963584025.1. Taxonomy (NCBI): domain Eukaryota; kingdom Metazoa; phylum Chordata; class Actinopteri; order Labriformes; family Labridae; genus Labrus; species Labrus mixtus. Next base: position 17,427,814 of record NC_083618.1, on the reverse strand, counting down.
ATGATACCGGTATATGGGCTGAGGATGTGTGTGTCTTAGTGTATTATGCTACGTGTACGTCATGTTTTTTCTGTATATGATTACATATCTGTAGGATATTGTGTGTTTTTATGAGCTGAAAACTTATATATTATAGTTTCAGTATTATATAGTTAAACTTTAGGTGGAAAAGCCCAAAGAGGGTAAAAGTAGGAAATGTAATTGCCCTGATCAATTATCATTGTTCCTTTATGTGGATTCCTACATATGGAGTAGACCTACACAAGGTTGTATATTGCTGAGCTACATCTTTGTTGTCCTTGTTTAAATCAATTAAAACAAACCAAAAATATCCAAATATATAGTTTAAAATGTGTCTATAAATATTTTGTTGTAGTCACACAAGTACAGCCGAAAACCTATGTATTATGCAAAAACGGAGTTAAGTAGCAAAACTTAACTTTTGAATTTACACAGATTTATTCAGTCAATCTGCAGACTTATTATAAATCCATTATTTCATCACTTCTGGAAAGTTTTAAGTGCAATTTTTGAAAAATGCAATGCTTAATTTCAATGTCCATATGGTATGATACAAGAAAAACAATCTGTATTCTGTCATCCAGTTTCAATAAAAGTATAAATTGAGACTTCAGCACTTCTCTGACCCACTAAATATAAATTCTCAGCCGCATTGCAGAAAACAAATACTGTGTCTGACAAATTAATGAAAATAAAGAAACAGATGTGGCAAAAACAAAAGATAATGTCTCCGTTTGATTACGAAAACACTGCACTGACTAACGGAACAAGATACAAGGTGGATTAGAAGGGGACTTTAAGACATGATGCGAAACGAGATATGATATGACACATGATCTCACACTGCTCGTTGTGTGACACCCCTATCTATAACAGTAACCTTTTCACAGCGACTCAGAGAAGCCTCAGTTGTAAACGACTGTTCCCCATCTACGTTTCTCTATATTGCTCAACACTAAAGCTTGGTCAAAGATCAGCAAACCTACAGAGACGATATAGCGTGGGAGTGAGAGAGAAAGTCAACCAGAGCTGTGGCGATACAGGCCTTGAGGGAAAACTCACCGGGATGTAGGAGCCAACTCTCATGAAACTTTCTCATATTCAGGCTTCTCGTGGCAGCAGGATCACACACATTCTGATTGTGCTCTCCTGTGTCCATCTAATTCAATATCAACCAAAAAGGATATAGACCAGATAACCCATTTTAACAACAACCCAGGAGTCGACAGCAATACATCCACCACGCTTTTAAAGGAACCAGCTGAACACTGAGAAGTTAGGTTCTGTTGTGGAAATCTAGTTAGTGGGTTAAAATGTCAAAAGACATTTTTTAAATATAGGAACAGGCTGAGTTGGAGCATCAAAGCATAAAAGTTATATTGAAAAAAGTCAGGAGAATAGAGCTGACCTATATTGAACTATACGTTTTATGAATTAATTTAGTCCATTCAGAGTGGATTATTCAATGATTTTTCAACAGTAAGAGTCTGCGTATGTACTGAGAAAGCTGCTTTACAAACTAGCTTCAATACAGACCATAGTCTTCAGCTGTGATGCTTTCCTACATTTGCTGCAGACTATGCTGATACTAATGTCAACTATAATTTGAGCACACTTTACTGGATAAACTGTGTGAGTCCATTTCTAAAATCACAAGCATCGTTTCTGATCTATATGTTCACTATAAAAAGTTTCCATACCAGGAAAATGTGCAAGTACTGGTAAATGTCTGAAAGGCAAACACTCTTAAATATGTCAAATGTGCGAGAAAGCGAAACAAGTTTCATACAGAATGGAGACCAATGTGTTAAATGTTTATGATTTGAAAAATAAAAAAGAGAAAAAGTTTGAAGTGACTCCTTTGGCTTCTTTGTCCTGGCATCATTAACTCACATAAGCAGGAACTGCTTTGTTTCAGTCTTTTATTCAGTATAATATAGGTCAGCGCAGGCTTATGAAGCCTTCAGAGATAACAATAGAGTAGTTACATGTTATTGTGGTGTTTTTCTTTTTGCTTTGTGCCTCCATTAATTTTATATAACATGTCCTGAATATGTCAGACAACTTTCTGACATAATAAGCTCAATATTTGTGGACACAAGGATCTTCAGGACGTTGACGCCACATATTTTCCACTCGAGCTGCTACATAACACCAATCAAGCTCAGCAACATTCCTGTGGTCATGGCTACATTATATATTACATATACAGTTACAGCTGGGTTATGCTTCAAAAGCACTATGTGTATCTCAGCTAAGCCAGCAAATGACACATCTCCAGTTTGTAGGTATCCTGTGGCAGACAGCTCTCTTTCTCAGTGCAAGTGGATGTGTGTCTAAGTAGCTTCTTTGTGCTGATTTTTTTGTAAATTACAGGCTAGAAATACGAGACAAACTAGACTGGAAAGTGTTATATATCAATGCAGTCTTGTTAAATTGAGGGAAATACCGTTAGTTTAGGAGTGACTATTTGTGAAAAATTCTGAAATTCTTTACACGAGACCCCTTTTGAAATGTTTTGACAACCAAGACATGTTTGTTCTACTCTATTCAGAGCTGTTTTGTATGCTCAGGAGACTTTATCAGTTAAGTATAATGTAGGAAGAAAGAAAGGTTGCCTGTGCAGTTTTGTTGTAAACAAACTTAAGTTTACACACACAAAGAATATATTTTGATGTATTTAATTATATGCTTACAGTCTTTTTCTGAACTGCTTCTGCACTGCTGCATATTTGGGGGTATTAACTCCACCATCACTTGTTCTGTATGTTGTCATCCACTAAAAAAGCATGGATGTAAAAAAAAAAAAAGCTAACATTCACCATCAAGCATCCAGATCTTATGCAAGTCCTATGATTTGAAGCTCATGCCACACTCACAGATCTCTCCTTGAATTTTAAGGTGTTATGAAAAATGCTGTTGTTGCAGTTTGTAATGGTTACACTGCAGCAAGATTCGGGAAACCTAGTTAAAGAAGTACAGCATGTAGACAGGAATGCTGGGCTGTGTATGAAGCTGCAGGTTGTGTACAAGGCTGCAGGGTTAATACTGACATGAACAAAGCAAGTGCTTTTAGACAGTCCAATGTCTATACCATTAGGTATCAAAATTTTAAAAAAAGTGAAACGTTTGTTAATCAGTCTAACTTGTCCCTTATGTTGTTGCTACATGTTAAGATACATTTAAGGGAATAAACAGAGGTAAAGTCAGATCTATTGAGCACAAATAAGTGTAGTAATAAGGCTTATTTGGCGCATTCACGCAGTCCATGAGTTTTTTTCCTGCCAGTTCTTTCTGCATCTGTTGCTGCAGCTCTGTTGACTGTAGTCTGGATTATGTGTTTACCTTCTTTATATTTCTTAATATCATTATATTATCTGAGTTTTTAAACTATGACCAACTCCTGAAGGCAGACTCTTTCATGATCGTGATAGGTAATATGGAGCTAACATGGCTCCTCTTATGTGAATGCCCTAATGGAAACCCTGGGTTTGACTTAAAAAGGTTAATAACCAACTTTGTGTGACTGCTTTTATCAGGGTTAGTGAAGCAAGATGACCAAAGAATAGTGTGGTATGTTGATAAACCTATATGTTTCTTTAAATTAACTTAATGAGTCCAGTTTAAAAGCATACAAAGCCAACAAGTTGAGAGAGCACAACCCCTTGTTATCCTGATAAGTTCACTGCTTTTGAGTGCTCCCTAAACACAACAAGGCTACATGTGTTTGCCCATACTAACTACATCCGCAGAAAACAATCTCCTTTTGGGGCTCGAACCTGTGACCTTTCTCAACCCAATAAGTGGAAGAAATGATGGCAAGTGACATAGAGAACTGTGCTGATTTTTCGCCCACTTGCTGACTGCAGGCCCCTGTGACACAGTTTGCAGTTGTTGACACCAGATATGGGAGTTTGTAAATTGAGCCCGTGGCTGTAAAAGGCAGAGGTGGTACAGTGTGGAAAAAGTAGCCTGTACCTGTCTCGACTGGGAATGAGGACTGTGCTCTAAAGAGTAACGTATTGTTTAAAAAAAATTTTTTTATCCCTTTTGAAACTTGTCACAGGCACAACTGCTATAACATGATCTTGAAATAACATCTGCATTCATCATTTTACCATAACATTGTTTTGCTGACTCAAAAATTAAAGAAATCTCGGTCAAGTGAATAAAAAAAAATTGCGATTACAATTAGTTAAGAGATGTTTATTTCTTGTCATTTGTTCTTTTTGCTCTTGAAGGATGTCACGTGTCCGGTAAACGACCATTTTAGAGATTATTCTTTCTCACTGATCAGTTGTCTGCAGTGTTTTAAATCCTCTTTTTTTACTATGCTCTGAGATAAAATGGACCTCGACATGTGGTTATACCACAGGAACCAAGCACCAAGTACCATATACCACATACTCTCTTCAATCCTTACCTGAGACGTTGATTGACGTTCCTGCATCGATGATTCCGCTGTTTGGCCGCACACAGTACCGGCGCGGCGCTGTCGTCTTAACCTTGAAACACACATTCCTGTCTGTAGGGTTGGAGAGCTTGAGAATTGCTGTGACCACGTCTGAGAAAGGACCTGCGAAGAAGGAAGAGCAGGAGGTGAAAACCTAAACAACTCTGTATTAAACAAGACAGGGTTAGTTCAGAAGAACATGTATTGGTTTGAACTTATATTATGTCTTCTAGAGACTGCAATTTTAATTTTAATTTCAACATACGTAAAAGAACTAAAAAGGTTTGGCATCAGATAACATCACATCAATAAAAACTGAGATCTATTTTCGTTTACATTTTTCGAAGTGTTTAACACGTTTGGAGTTATGATCTCACAAACCACATTGATCAAGTTGATTAAAATTCCACATGGTTGGAGAAAATCACACATACACAGACTGATGGAGAATGAAACTGGCACTGGCACAAAAACTCAAAGAAGCCTGAAGTGTGTGTGAGCTGAGGCATCAGAAAGTGACTCAATTAAAGCAAATGAGTGTCTCTTAGTAAACTAATTGACATACATAATCAGCACGCAATATCAAATTCATTATCTGTTGCTACACAAAATTATAATGAATAGACCTTTATGAACCTCCCTGACAAACAGAAAATAAAAACAACTGACAAGAACTGCTTTTTACTCTTAATTGTTTAAAAGTTGCTGTTATATATTGCAGCATTAACATAGAAACAGTGTTGAAATTGTGCAACCAAAAAATAACCAAAAACACAAAGTGATACTGTGTATAGAGTACACATAGCAAAATCAATAATTTGAGATTTTAAACAGAGGTTGCTAAATAATCAGGACTAATATATAAGCATGTATTCTTTATTTTATCTGAAATTTTAGATCATCATAGTTTTGCTGCCAAGTGCAGCAAAGTTTGTTTTTAATGATTGATAGTTTTACTCAAGATTTAATAAAAAGATTCCCACAATGCCATCATTGTCTCTCATGTCTGACACTGACTCCAACAGGTGACTTCCTCTGCTCAATGAAAAGCCTCTTCTCAGCGTGTAGGTGTACTACATGTCAGCACTGAATCAATACGACACCACAGGTACAACAACGGCTACTGACATCGGTTAATGCCACATTATTTGCTGATGTCTGTCAAGAGGACCGATATTGGCTGATACAGATGTTAAACCAATGCATCAAAGTATCCTTATAGATAAATAAAAATAGGAATATAACATATATGACTCTTCAGCCATGCAAGCTTTAGATTGAACAAACTCATTCCATGAATTATCTGTTAAAAGGAAGTGTTCAAACAATGTGGAGCTATTGTTTAAAAAAAATCTGATTTGAATTGATTTACATCTTCTTATTGTCCATATTTAATCCCTTTACACCACACAGAGAATTCATTAGCGTTGCAGTTTTTCCAACCTGGGAAAAAGCTCTCAATATGTGCCGGTCCTATTTAAACTGCTGAAAATAATACAAGATGTGGGAAGACTGAATCAGAGGTCCAGAGGCACCAGACAGATTAATAAATTCAGTTATTGCTCTTAAATTTAACACCAGCCAAAAGAGCGGAGAGCACCTTTGATTCATCCTAAGAAGACGAATGAAGTGAAGGAATTTCCACTTTAGCGTGAGGTTTTCTTTTCATGTGAGTGATAATGACATAAACAGAAATGTAAAGTCTGTTGGACATTAGAGCTCTTTGGACATTAAAATGTGCAAATCTAATCGTGCTAATGGATTAATGCTGGGGTAAATCCAGAGTCTAATGAGTCTTATTTGATATTATCTGCACATTACTCATTATGTACAGGTTGTGCTCTTACTTGTATCCCCCATTTAATTCCAACAAATCTTATTCCATGAATAACCAAAATGCTCCCTTACAAAACCACAGAGTTACGTGTCACTAATTTATTCTCATTTTATTCTGGCAACGGTTTATTTATTGACAGAAGTCCAGAAACTGTTCAAAGAAATGCGTCCAGATTAACTAACTGGCAACTATTAGTCACTCCTGTGTTTTTCCAGAACGTCTGCTGACATCAGAGCTAATTTATAGTCAACTAAGGGGCTATATGGAAAAAAAGGTACGTTAACTTCACAGAAAGTTAGGAAGTTAAGTGCCAACACCACTTATTTCTAATCAATTAAACTTAAGAAAGTCACTGAAAATAATTTTGAAGCTTTACAGTTTGTTAAAAAAATTACAACATTATTCATAAATTATCTTATGTCAATGACAGGAATAATAACTTTTAGATCTTTTAGGAAGGCCTGACGCAGATTTAGAGATGCGTCTAATGATTATTTCCATTGACATCATCGGTTATTTTTATGGTCCATAAAATGCGAGAAAATGTTGAAACATGTTATCTATTCCTAAATCCCAAGATGTCATCTACTATCTTGATTTTGTTTTTTCCCACAACCCAAAGATATTCCCTTTAACATCAAAGACAAAAAAAGAAACCAGAAAAAGGTCTATAAAAAGCTGGAATCAGACCATTTTGACTTTTTTTTACAGAGTCACACTAAGACACTTCTTTTCTATAATTATTTATCCATGTTTTTATCACTGTACTGCTGCATATTAAGATTTGTTCATCACACAGTATCTGAACCACCCGATTGTCAGCAATAAGCAAACATCTATAGTGGTTGTTGTTGGTTTGAGACACTAAGACAGTCTTGTGATGTTTTTTAAGCTGCCGAGGCGATAAATAACTTCTATGTAAAACTCATGATTTCTCACAAGTGTTCACAGTGAACTTAACATTTGATGACCAACTTCCAGTTTAAATACAAACAAGATTGGAGCTGTAAATTGTAATTCATACACACAAATATAAGAAAAATACAAAACTTAGCCTAGCCAAACTTTCTACTGAAGCATATATTTCAAACTAACTTGTAAACTAGGTCGCTGCTGTTGCTAGTATGGCGAGTAAAGCCAGTTCACTTGAAAGAGGCCCCCTCACTGTGCATGAAAACATGGAACTGTTTCAGAATTAGCACATACACCAGATTCAAGATAAAATTTCAGCTCAGCAAACATCCAGAGCAACTGACACTTCCCTTCTCCTTTGAGCAAAGACAGAGAGGAAACTCAGACCCTCACAGGCTTGGCTCAACTTCTAAAGGCCTTTAATGAAAGGGACTCACGCCACTGACTACTGTACACCTGATCTACTACTTCCTGAAAGTTTCTTGGGAGAGCACCCAGCTCAAGAAAAACCACAAAAGGCAGTTAAAAACTATTATGAAGAGCAGATATTTGAAGCTGTCGACTCTCAAGGTTAGATTTAATAAATAGGAGATGAAAAGTGGGGAGCTGGCAGTGTTTTGTAAAGATTTGTTAACAGCACTCCTGACGACGATGAAAATGATTACAAAATGGAGAAGCCCAGTCCCTAAAATTTGAGTGTTTGGCTCACAGATGGTCTGAGACTTTGGCTAAAAAATTGTCCTACGATCCGTTTTACTGAAATTTCACACGACATGCCTACATATAACATGGAGCCTGGAGCATGGGATTTCTTGTTTTGTGTAATATACTGAGAAGGCACATAGCTCCTTTCTTTGTGGTTAATGCTCGTCCATGTAAACATATGATAAGACACCAAACATATGGAATATACTTGTTATATTGTGTTAAAATATATTTAACACAATTTCGGTCAACGATTTCAGTTATAAATAAGCTTGCAAGGTATATCCAACTACAAGTAACCATAGCAACAGTTCATCTGTTTCATGCTAAGTAATCTGGAGAAGGATCAACCAGATCATGTTTTGTTTGTTGTTGTTCTTGTAACACCTCAAGAAACAAAAAACTGTGTGGACATAATAATCAATGAGCTGCACTCTCCACTGCATGGCATATTCCTTTATTACAAGTAACATAAGGGGAGGATTATTTTTGAGTGAGTTCCCCATCATCCTCATGCTGGAAACACTCACACACCAAAATTGCAAAAATTAATTTCAACAAAAAGTTGAAATCCGTTTTGGTGCATGTTTCTGAAGCGTATCCCACTACCATAGAGCTCTGTTGCTTCCTTTTGGCCAAAATAATTATTAAAAATTATTCTGTTTTTAGTTCAATTTGACCAGTGCCAAGAGCATCACAAGTCTAATACCACTATTCCTACAGTATTAATAAGAATAACAGCTGGTACAGTGTATGTCTGATGGACTCTGCTTGTATAAAGGTGTAACAACCTGGAATTCAAATTAACTTAATTCGACTCTAAAGAATTTGATTAATAAACAAGTGCAGTCCAAAATGCACAAATGTTGAATGCACAGGTGAAACTAGGAGTGTACGTTATACAAGGTCTAAGACAAATATCTTAATTGTTGTTTTAACAATGTGCAGAATGACAATATCGAGTATGTCAATCATTTTGCAAAAAACTATCAAAACACGCCTGCTGATTTGACAGTTTTTGTATCGCATTAACCTGAATAACGAACAACTGTTTTTTTTTTTTTTTAAATAAGCTGTTTTTACTGTTATCATAAACAAAATCTAATATATTATTAACAAGAGTGTGATAAACAAAAAAACAAGACTTTTCCAAACACATTTTTGAGATTTGCTTTACACGTTTTTGAGGGATGCAAAATTTTGTCAATTAACATTATAAGTAAAATCCTCCAAAATATTGCGATATTATATTTTGGTCAATCATGCACAGCCCTCAATGCACCTCAAGCCAACTAGCAGATTTACTGCAAAGCTTTTATATAATTTAATGTTACTTTGAATGTTATTTCACATACCTGCTTTACTACTAAATGTATAAACTATTTTGTGATGGTCTATTTCCCATAATCCCAACTAGCTCATTTTTGTTTGCACTTGTATCAAGGCAGCCTACAACTTCAAGAGGATGCATAATAATGTATCTCCAAACTTCAAGAGGATGCATAATAATGTATCTCCAAACTTCACTCCTGATTAGAGTAAAAGTTTGAATGTGTTAATCTCGTTTGAGAGGCCAACTTTCGTTTGAACAATTTAAAAAATGTAAGAAACAACTAAGCTTCTTGCTCCAGAGTTCAAGGTGCAATATGTCACACTGTGGCAGGATCTCTGTAATCTTTTCAAATCGGATATAATAGCACCATATTTGTTTATGTAACAATATTTGGGCCTAAAGCAACGTGGCATCTTGCAGCCAAATGCAGGGATTCACTAAGAAGTCTATTAGCGATAATAAAGCTCAGGCATGTTAATGACCCGTGTGTATACCACATGAAACAGGAGAGGTTGTCCTGCTATTTCGTCCTGTGAGCTGTCAGGTTATTAAATGACAGCTGGCTGGACAGCAGAGCGAGACAGCCAATCAGAAAGCGAGCTAATGTTGGCTAACTACCCTGCTAGAGATGTTGCAGTTCATGTGCAATGAAATGTAATGAATTCACAAAGCTATTACGTTGTGAAATATTTATGAAGACTGGCGTTTTCCTAGTGGGCATTCTTGGCGTTTGTTTCACTTGGTAAACCCGATTTAGAGGGAGCAGAAATGTGGTGACAGGGCCCGGCTAGCTTAGCTCACCGGAGCTAATCCAGCTAGCTGTTTAGCGAGTTGACCTACCGTCCCTTTTTGGGGCTTTTCTTTTTTTTTTATTGCATATACATCATCAAATGTCTACTGCAAAGTCTACCCAGTTTGGTGATCGTAACACCGATCAGCCCCCTCCTCACCCAGCTGGCAAAGACAGCTCCCTCCCCCCCCCCTCTCCCGTCCAAACCGGGCCCTCCCCTCTTACCTCTGAATTTGAGTTCGTGCTGAGGCTCCAAGAGCAGGACCTGTTCCGGCCTGGCCATGTCCCAACAGCTGGAGCGGGGTTATCGCGCTGCAACCAGTTCCTGTCGGTAGCCCCCGTGTTAGGATGTTTTTGAGGGTTGAAAACGCCAGTAGAGATATTCTATCAATGAATTAGCAGTGTGGATATCCTGTCCCCCCGGTCACTGGTGCTACTCGAGCTACTAACGCCTGTTGTGATGCAGCAGGAAGGGACTGAGAGACAGCCCGGTGACGTCACTGCCTCTGCAGAGCGAGCCGCACGGCGCGTGTGTGTGTGTGTGTGTTTAGTGCTCCCCCCCCCCCCCCTTATGGCAGGGTGCACCCATAAGGCTCTGGGTGCACCTACAGGGGATAAAGAGGGACCACCACATCGTTTTAAGGAAACCTGAAGTATGAGAGGAATAATATTGTAAAAAAAAAAAATGCAGGCTCTCAAAAAGTTTAGAATCCAAGTTTCTAAGTTATGATAGCCTTATTTCACAGAGTGCTTTTATGTCTTTACAGTTGTAGAAAATATCATGGTGGGAAAGTGCAAAAAAAAATAAAAAATCTAAATAAAAATAATAATAGTGATTAGTATTAGAGGTAGAAGTTGTAATGTTTAACAACAATTGTAATCATTAAAGAAATCATACCAATCGTAATGTCAAGAAATGTGTTTTATTAATTTAATAATTTTAATACACTTAAATCAATACTGTCAATAATAAAATGTACATGTATGATGAAGTCAATTTTAAAAATATTTTTTTTTGGCTCATACAAATTACTTTTGGTTGACAAAATGCCCAAGATGACACAAATACAAAATATAAACTTATTCTGAATGTTTTGTAGTGAGATACATTTCAATACCCAATTACAAATGTACACGTTGCTTAACTTTTTTTTGTACATGAAAATTTTGACTTGAAATCACAGGAAGGCCGTACTTATTCTATTATTGATGGCTCTATTCCAATTAGTGTATCACAGAGCTGGTGTGCACAATTTCCTTAAGTATCAAATTTGCAGCAGTCTTTTAATGTACTGCAGGATACCCTAAATGACCTGCGATTAGTCCTCAATGCTGACAAAACTAAATGTATGCTTTTCTCGAGAGCTACAGAAATTAACAAAAACGATATCAAGATAGTTGCCAGAAATGGGCTAATGATTGAGAGAGTCACAGAATATAAATATCTGGGTATGTGGATTGATGAAAGACTGACATTTAACTTCCACATTAATAATCTTATAGGAAGACTCAGGCAAAAAATTGGTTATTTCTACAGAAATAAAATTGTTTTTCCAATGTTCTGTAGGAAGAGGGTTGTGGAGTCTGTTTTTATGTCAGTCTTGGACTATGGTGATGTCATCTATAGGCATGCACCTGCCACAACGCTTAAACGTCTCGACTCTGTCTACCACTCTGTATTAAGATTTATTACAGGTGACCCCTATGATACACATCATTGTATCTTGTACAACAAGGTTGGATGGTCATCTCTAACAGAAAGACGTGATATGCACTGGCATCTTTTTATTTATAAAGCTCTCACAGAAAAATGACCCTCATACCTGACAGAACTCATACATCTCTCGACTGGGCGTTACCAGACAAGTTCCTCAAGACGTTTACTGTTGAATGTTCCTCGAGTCAGGTCGGAACTGGGTAAATCTGCTGTTTCTTATTCTGCATCAGACTCTTGGAACAACATACAGCATCTTCTTGAGGGAAATTAACTTTTACCTTCTGGGCATTTTAGAAACCGGATTTTAAGCCTCCCAACCTCTGTTTGTAACTGTTTTACATAAGTGTGTTTATTTATTGCAGTTTTGTACTCGCTTAATTATCTAAGTACATTTTAGCCTTTTTTTAGACTGATTTTAGCAGTCTTGTATTATCTGTCCCGTTTTTCTTTTTGATTTAATGTCTGTTTTCTAATTATTTCTGTAATGACTCGATGTCATTGTAAATGAGGGTTGCCTCCCAATGATCTTTCGAGTATAAATAAAGGTTGAATGAATGAATGAATCTGTGAACACACCTGGTTTATTTTTAAGCTACACCTGTGTTTGACAGGTTATTCTTACAATATGTAGTCAAAAAAGTGAAACCCTTGTGTTTGCCTGACTATGAGGCAGCTTACTGGTAGAATCATGTAACAGGAATCATTCCAGTGTGTCATTGCACCTTTAACTGTTGTCATTAATCAATGAACTCTTCATTTGTTCCCGCTTATTTACAAACTCCCCTGTTATTGGCAAAATACCATGCAATGATTGATTAGAACAGTGATACTTCAGAGGAGCACTTCATTATAACAGGTGTTATAGTTTACACCATGCTTCTCACATTTCCCACTTACCAAAGTTACATATTAATGGAGACACCAATATACATTGAATCAAAAGGTTCCAGCACTGTATAATTTCATTGTAAATGTAATATAGTGAGGTTCTTATGACATAAGGAGATTGTTAAATAAGTGGTCCGACCTCTCAGGGCTATTAAAAGTGGAGTGAAATGTCTTCTGTCGGTCAAACTCACATCTCAAGTGTCGTGTTCTTATTTATAGCCAGGCGGCAGGCTGCCAACTGAACAACACAACCAATCACCACCAACATGGTCACTGTATTCCCAAGGAACATGCTCTCTCTCTGAGGAGTAACACAAAAGAGTGAGGAACTTAACACAGACCAAGACACAGATTTTCCTGGATGTATTGATGTGATATTAATATTGCCATGATTGTTAATGTTCTGCCATGAAGCTTATTTAATAAAACTGAACACAAAGGACTAACACTCTCTCCGACACACATAACAGGAGGGGCAAGTTATATTTTTTGTCAATCTTTTATTAGGAAACCAATTGACAATACCCTTTTTACACATTTTGGAATACACTGCAAACATTTTTTTTTCAGGCAATTTGTTACAATCGATATGAAACATAGTAAAAAGCTAAATATGGTAACTACAACGCTGATAGAATTACTGCACATTGTGTACAAGTCTGTTTCGGTCACACAACTGGCTTGTAATAGAATATAGTCATAGAAATGTGTGCAATTGACGGTATTTATTTACAAAGAAAAATAAACATGATACAGATAATCATCCCAGGGCCAGCCCAAGACTAATGCTATTTTTCAATGCAAAACGTCCATACTGTCAGTATCCCTCCTGTTTTCAGTTAAATGGGACATTTTTAAATGTGATTTGTTACTGTCATCATAACCATACATCATCAATAAAAAAAGGTTGATTAAGTGTGGTGTAGTTAAACAGCTTTGACATCATTTGGCACCATATCCTTCATAGCAATAAGAGCCGGGCAAACCGTCAAAGCCTAAAATAACGTCAGGGCATGTTAAGGAGTCCGACACCTCTCTAAGTATATTTCATCAAGTGATTTCACAGAGATAATAACAGACGGCAGACAGATTGAGCGTTAGTAATAAAGGCCAATGAATACAAAGTGCTCCTTTCAAAGTACCGGAGTGATTCCCTTTTTTAATAGAATGGCTTGCGCTAGATATTAAATACTAGACAGATTAACATCATGACATAGTGCAGCAGAGTAAATCAATAAATCAATTGGAAGTTTAAATGTTCAAATGTCACTGTTTTTAAGGCATTTGATTTGCTCCATAACACCACTCCAATGACAAACTGTGTGTGCATAAAATTGCCATCAAGTCAACAGAAAAACAAGGTTAATGTCATTATCAAGCGTTTGAGACTGAGGAAAGGCCATCACATTTTTGTACGAGTGTTAGCTCTCACTCTGTTACAGATTTCTTGGGTTAGGGCCCATTTTACATAACAAAAAGTATTGCACTACAGGAAGTAGAAAGCAGCACTGCTCAGCACAGCAATGATCAGTAACAGATCCTTTTTAAGATGCTTGAAGGCAAATAAGTGGCTTGCACTGACAGTAGAGTGCATAATCCACATTTATAAATGTGGATATGCAGTCGACTTGAAGCCACATCTGTGTTATTTGGCAACTTTGTAAAGAGGTTTTTGGGCTAAAAGGGACTCTCAGGAGATACAGAGGAGCATGAGATTACACAAAATTATTACGTCCGTGGAGAGCTCATGATTCAACTTCTACTGAAGTTTAATTAGGCCAATATTAGAGGGAAATTACTCTACTCGAACACAGCTTAAGGATTTCAGAGGAGAAAAGTTGTCATGTTTTTTTAAGGGGATGATAGGGCCCTGTGAACGCTGCTGTAAAGTGCACCACATTTCTCTGAAAGCTGGACTTACAATAAGTGCCTGGAATTTAAAGGAATGAGTCAAAAGAAGCTTGGAGAAAAGAAATTACAAAGCAGAGGTTTGGAACAAAGCACATACAGTAATTCAGAGCAGAAAGGAGGTTCATTAAGGGGTCAGCACGTTGACACAGAGCCACGTCTAATTCTCCACCTTAAACATTATGCAAAGGGGAGATTTAAGCTCTTAAATCTGATTTTCCTCTAAACCTTGTCAAGTTTTCAAGATCATACTGTTTCCATCGCAGGCAAGGTAGTAAAATAACATTACATGTGCAATCTGATTGAGGAAAGAAACGGGAAACCTAAAAAAATGTTTATGGGACAATTAAAAAATTTGGCAAGACCTCATAAACATTAGCCTGGCCTGTTAAATGTTTTAAAGCTGCAGCAAAGTATAGAGGACAGGCAGGCTCTCCAAAGAACATGAGAGAGAAATAAAGCTCAAGTAATATTGTGAGACAAACGGTAGTATGCTGCATGCAATATGGGGAACTTCATAGTCAGTATTCAGTTAATACCTTTTGAGTAATAACAGGAGGAAACGTGGAGCACATCTGGACTGTTATCATATGATAATAAACTTCTAAACTGTCATAGTCAGCACTTTCTGCACTGCTTAAAGCTCCATCATCAGGAGATGTTGACTGGACAGTTCTTGTGAAAATATTTGACAATAAGTCGTTCTCAGGGGGAGTTGACCATCAGAATACTCCCCAAAAAAATCCAAAGACAGAAGGACAACAAGGTTCACAATTAAAGGAATATTTTTTTTCTAGGTAAAATCATGTATTTGTTTTCTTTCAGAGGTGGATAAGAAGAAGACAAATACCTTCCTTTATCTGTCTGTTGGATATATGCAAATGACATCCACATATTAGCTTACCTTTGCATAAAGACAGGAAACTGGGGGAAACACTTTGCTCTCCTTTGTTTGATAAATCCATTCAAAAAAGGATAAACAAAAGGCATTCACTATTGTAAAAGGGTTATGTGTTGTGAATTTATTTGCTGGGACCAGTAACTTCCCAATATATCCACTGGCCAACAAATCGTTGGCCAAATTAATGCCTGAACAATGGAACATTAGTTTGGTTAAAGGGTGGTATTAACAGATATGATGTGTTAATTAAGTAGATTTATTTACCTTTGAACAGATTTGGCCCTCTTCCTTTGCTTTCCTGTTTCCAGTCTTTATGCTAAGCTATGCTAATCGGCTGCAGCTTCATATTTAGTATTACAATATGACAGTAGTGTTGATTTTTTCATCTCATGTGCAGCAAAATTTGAGCCAGCATACTTTCCCAAATTTCCAACTATTCCTTCCAATGCAAAGCTTACAGTTCCACCATGTGACCACACTGATCGCATATTAACACTTCAGTCTAATGTGAACAATCCCGCTGGCTTGACCCTAAATCAGCAAGATCTCTTGAAATAACCTTTCAAACAGCTCAACAAATTGAGATGACAGAATGGTATTGATGTTTCTAACCATATCCTGCTTCAATAAAATCTCATGATAAATATGTGATTATGCACATGAACTGTATAGATGGATCCTTCACAAAGTTGAAAAAAGGAAATAACTTACATAATGGCAAAATCATTTGGTGAAATTGAACAATTTTCATTCCATGATTTAGTTTGAAAAATTGTAGATTTGTACAAATTTACAAGTACAAACAACTTCTGACTTCTTTAAAGATCTCTGGTCAGCATAGGGCTATAATACACCAAACAGAGGTCAGTGTCCATTACAGAAGCCAGTAAAATGTATTTTTATATATATATGTATATATATATGGGGGGCTTTTATACATCAAAAGGTATAAATGCATGTTTTTTTCTCATTGCTCAGTATCCTTGAAGTACGTCTCCTACAAGAAATGTAACAATAGCTGTCTTGCGGTAAAAATGCTTTTGCTCAGCTATCAGTCTGCTAATGCTGCATCCGGGTGTCACTGATGGCGGGTTGTGTGGTTGTGACGGTTTTTGGTGCCTGTAAGTTGGAGCAGGTTGTAGACACAAGGGGAATGGAAAGGTCAGGCTACAGGCCACGGGGGGGGGGGGGAAGACAGTCACCAGCATCAGCATCAGCAGCACGTCCTGCGAGACTCTGAAGCCTGTCGTCCCAGTTTGAAAGCTTTTCCTGATGTTCCTCCTGCTGCTTCTGCAACAGGGATCCGCTTACCTATGAGATGACACACACAAAAAAAAATACATGTATGCAGATGTAAAGCATGAAGCTCATCACTATGTCACCTTGGATTTAAATCCCCCAAAGTCCCATATTGGTCAGGCACTAACACAAGTATTTCTCTCAAAGTTGTTTCTACAAACATTATTAATGATACAATAGTTGAGCTATGGATGTAAATCAAGTTTTCATGTTTTGACAAAATACAGACTACATACTGAACACGTGCTCATGGTTATTTTGTATTTCACAATCACGCCTACATTGTTCTAAAGTTGCTATTTCCTCTTTATGTTTAATTTTTCAGTTGCTATACCGAGAATGGGTTCAATTGCTCTCGTAAGTAGTTGTCTGCAATTTTGTCTTTCAGAACATGGTGTCAAGATGTCCCAATAAAGTGGATTCTGCTTTTCTTTCACCATGGAGTTATCTGTAGCTTATCCTGAACAAGCTCTCTCTTCTGCCAAACATCTGATACAGATCCAGTAAACAATAACACTGTTGAACTGAATCAAAAATCTGGTCAAAACATTCTCTACCTGCTTTAAAACTCCAAGGCAGACGAGATAATTATCTTAAAGCAGCACAATAGTTAATTAGTCACGGCTCAAAGGGAACCTGAGGACGAGCAGGCAGAAGAAAACACACTCACTTATCTCTATAAACACCTCGTTGATGTTAATGGCGTTCTTGGCGCTGGTTTCTACGAAGATGGCATGAATGGAGTCAGCATAGTCCTTGGCATCCTTCTCTGGCACTTCCCTGTAAACATCAGAGACATGTTGGAATAATAACGGTGTAATATGTGAACTAAATCTCCAATTTCATGCATCATATGATAATAATCAAATGTACTTCTACAGCTATTACATGGAAGACTGACCAATTTCATGGACAATCTTATAAACAAAAGGCTTTTTTATTTTTATAACAGATAATAATATCTTTAACTTCTCTTCAAATATAAAAGATTAATGAGCCGTTTATTCAAAACATGTTTGCTGTACCCATCTCCAGCATCTCGAAAGCGATTAAGCTGACTATCAAGGCCAAAAGAGGCGAGATTCTGATCACCTTATAATTCACAACAACCTGTTTACACAGAGAACTAAACAGTATGGGAGCCAATAATACTCCTTCATTGCAGTGGAACATATGAGCCAAACATTAAATATTATTCCATGTTTACAGTTTCAGCATTGCCTCACAAGATTTTTTCACTCAAACCAGACATGTGAGATCCTGGCATCACTCTAAGGCTGTAAATAAAAAAGGAATAATCACAGTGCACATTAGAAAATATAATTTCGGGCATACCTTGCGTCTAAAAGGTCACATTTGTTGCCAGCGATGGCAACCACAATATTAGGGGGGCCGTGCTGTCGCAGCTCCTTCACCCAGTTCTTCAGTGTTTGGAAGGATTCCTGTGAGGATCATACAGGTGAACATGTTAAAGTCAATAGCTCCTCAGAAGTCTGAGGATGAACATGTTGACTCGAAACCTCACTTGACCATAAATCAATAGCTTTTAAGTTTTTATGCCAAGACTTAGATTTTTTTTGTTTAAAGGTGCAGTATGAAGTTTTGGGAGAGAAATGTGAAAGTTGGAGAAATTTACAGATGGTATTTGTTCATAACTCTCTACACAAACTGTCCTCAGAGGAAAATGTGGTCCCTTCAACACTGTGAAGATGAAGATCTATGCGAGAAGTTATGGTGGTGGGCCCGCAACAGTAAAAACATAACTCTCCTGGTAGCTTTTTAGCTCCAAACAGTGTTCAGGGACCCATTTTTTCCTTTGAATAAAATTTGTGTATTTAGTTCAGAAAATTTAGCATATAATTGTTTCACTTCTCAAACTTTCAAATTTCAGTAATTAATAATGTGACAGGGAAGGTCAGGGAATAAGACTTACAGTACATCATATGATAGATGTCAGATGTTTCTTTATATTAAATATAAAGCTTGAGTCTGCCGTCTTTTAGCTTAGCTTAGCATGAGGACAGAGAATGGGTGGGAAATGGTAAGCCTGGCTTTGGTCCAACGTAACTAAACCTTTATACCTTAAGTCCTATGTAATTAACACGCTACACAATGATTTTTAAATTCATTAAAGAATCTGATTTGTTAAAACGTTAATTTTAAAGGGGGGGTCATTTAATTTCTGGAGACTGGACTGGAGACTACGTTTTTATAATGCTCTTCCATTTTTATACAGATAGACAAACAAGATATAAGGTGAGTTTTATAAGGAAGTTTTATAACTTTTAGAAAAGAGCAATGCTAGCTGTTTTAACCTGCTCCAGTTTGGGGGTTTACGCTAAATTTAAGCTAACTGTCTGTAGCGTCACAGTTACCATGTAGACATGAGAACCATAAAGAAGAAAATTAATGTATTTTTAAAAATACAGAGGAGTTACTTCAATACCTATTCATTCAAAAAGAAGGAAAGACGTAACAAAACAATGAAGTAAGTAAGTACTTAGTGGATTACTCGGTGTAAGGATTAAAAAGTAAATAATACCTCTTTTGTGATGTCATAAACGATGATGGCCGCAGCTGAACCTCTGTAGTACATCGGTGCCAGGGCACGAAACTGTGAAAGGACAGCGAAGGGAAGCAATGATTAGTAAGACAAGGATGAAGCGGGGATTTCTAAAGCCAGTGGATATGAAAAATCAAAAAGGAGACGCACATCCCTCAGTGAGAGCTGGATCAAAAAAAACACGATTAGGTAAAGAAAAGCAAACAAGATCCCCACCTCAAGAAGCTCCCGTTTGAAGGATTTATTGAATAAACCTATAGTATGTTCTTCTGACACTACTATGTCTTTGTATGGCCTTGAAACCTTTTAAAACCATAAATAACAAAAGGAGTACTGACCAGTTATTTTAAAAATCTTTTCCAGACAATCAAGTTTGAAGACTGTTCACCTTGATGTTCTTGAAATGTGTTCATTATATATGCGAGTACATGGCTGCAATATAATGCGCCCTCATACATTTCCACTCTACAAACAAAGATTCAGACACAATATTAGGGCTTTGGGTGGGTATATCCAATCCATTACATAGTCACAGACCGTGGTGATTACATAACTGCGAGTTTTATCAGACTGCATTATTAGTGCTGACTGTGAAAAACACAAAAAGTAGACTAAAAATCAGAGAAAATTCACCCTTATATCATTTTCAAAAACTGAACGCCCAAGTGGTTTGATGTAAAATGTGAGTATGGTGAGACTTTCCACACAGACCTCACACATGTGTTATATATCAAGAGAAAGATGAGCAGAATGTGTCCAAAGCTGTTAAAGTTTTGATATTTATAGAAGACCAGTTGATCTTAACCCAATAGATCACAAAGCACAGCGTAATCACAACAACATGTGAAGAAGCCTGGGAGGCTCAGGGGGGCCTCCTGTTGCCAGGTTTTGGTATTTTCCTGGTTAAATTTCTTTCCAAAGCTCGCTGAAACATGGCTTCAACATGGCTTCAACACTTAGCCTGGACTGGTTCTATTTAAAAACCAAGTGTTTGAACCAATGCCAGCTGCATTACTTTATGGAATGAAATCATTCTCTCTTTTCTCTGCTACTTTGATCCAGACTTAAACATCTAAACTAGAGAATGGATCGCAAAGATGTTTGATACACAAATTCATCTGCCCAGAGCACAACACTCACCAGCATGAAGCTCTCTAAACTTTTACTCCACCATGAGGATCATTTTAAATGTTTTTGAGTTGAATGTCACAAGAACTAATTCACAGATCTTCATAAAACTTGGTACAAACATTCATATTCCTTCAAGGTAATGCAGGTGCAGTTTGTGACCATAAGAATTATTACTTTTAGGGCTGTCCAACTTTCAATCGCTGAATTTCAATTGTTAATCACGAATTCCATTATTTTGGATGAAAACAGCTTTTGTTAGGCTTTTATTTTGAAATGTTGTACTGTCTTAAGACTGAGGGTACTTTAATTCCTTTTTGAGTACAAACTTGCATTTATTTTGAAATAAAATTAGGAACTATTAGTAGATCGTAAGTTAAGAAAAGCAAACACGTTAAAGCTATAAAATGCCAGTCAACATGTTTATATGTTCATTTTAGCATGCTGCCTTAAAGTTCAAAGCTAATTCGTCTGTATAGTCATGGTGTAATCTTGTCACAGATGAAGAGCCAAGGTCTGAAAGGCATCGACATCTCGATAAGATAGGATACAACACGATACAATATCATCTCTGTCCACCCTGGTTGGACAAACTCAGATATTTTGGTCATCAAAAAACACACCACAAGTCTAAATCCATGAAATTCAATCACTGTTTTTTTCTACTGTTGCCACAAGCCCTTGATCTCAATACAGTTACTACAGCCTCTACACGGTTTTTAATTTGCAGCAGCCTCTCTTGAACTCCTAACCTTTTCTAAGGCCTTCTTGCAATATACTGACTGTTCTGGGGCTCATTTTGCTTGTGTCAAGTTTTAAATAATGATATTTATTTAAAAAGAAACAACCGTGACTGAAAACGACCTTCACTTGGAATGACCTGGACCTTCCCGCCAATTCTATTTTCCTTTACAATATGATGGAATAAACTATCCATCTTGGAGTGACAGTGTTACCTCAGGAAAGCACACATTCCACATAATTACAGTTGTTACTGGCCCCAAGTCCACCAACGGGAATCCAGCTTTGGCAGAGGCACTGTGGAGAGGGCCGTCTGTATCACTGCTGGTTTTGCACCACCAACAGTCCTGTGTGGTCTCTCTCTGCCTTAACCCAAAGAGTAATCACAGCGAGACCAGACGTCTGACCACACAGCAGCCCAGAAAACAGCCCCTGTGAAGCCCTGTAAGTGCTGATTAATTACCGAAACCACAAGCAAAAAGACTACAAGGGTGCATAATGAAAGAAACCCTCCAGTTCTTGTAGGCTGATGGTTCGTCTTGCCTATTTTCTATGTGAAAGACCAGCCGGAGAGGAAGGTGCTCAATGGGCTGTTGACAACTGGGCTTAGATGTACTCATGAGGCCTCATCTGGTCTTGAGATATGGATTGTAGAAATCACAGAGCTTCCTTTCTGCCCAGCCTCCCCTTGCATGTGCCTTGGCTGGCTTTGTTTTCCCCTGTCTCAAATCAACAGCTTTTGATCGGCCAACACTCCGCAGAAGTAAGAGAAACAAGCACAGAAGGGCTTCAACATACCACGGCGCAAAACCTACCCAAGGAATGCTGCTATTTTGCCCATTGAGAATGGAACCTTTTTGGAGACTGGGAGGCCACATGGTAGTGAAAGAAATTGGAAAGAAGAGGTGGAGAAAATGGAAAAGCACACAAAGCAGCAATGACAGAAACAAAACTGATTGTTGCCAAGAAAATAATTGAAAAGAAACACTCCACAGGAGAAAATACAATAGAAAGGGAGAAAATAGCACAATCTGACATGGAGATGCTGTGTCTGGAAGATAAGATACACTGGTAGGCAGTACATGTCAGTGATCTGAGACAGCTAGGGTTTCATCCTCTGGTCTTATCCTAAACGAGGGCTGCATTGATGTGCCCCTCAAGGGTCTAGAAGAGGGCCGAGGCCTCTGGAGGGAAAAGGAAGATAAAAGGCCAACAGCATCTTATCTCACTCTCTGGAGAGGACAGCAGCAGGGATAAGGCGTTACAACAGCAGGGGATTGTGCAGGAGAAAAGGAGAAGGGTAGCTTAGAAAAAAAGGGAAGAGTCAATGCAGGGAAATGTGGGAGTGAGTCATGGGAGAAAGTAGTTCCGTACGCTACAAATACCTGGGGTTGATGCTGTTGGTAAGGACTTTAATACTCAATTTGACTTAAAAAACAAAAAATATAATGTTTCTTCTATAATCTGTAAGAGGCGTTGGGCCTAGACATGAAGCACGTTTGGGTTTAAAAAATGATTTCTGCTTTCCACACACTGGTTACATAGAAAAGTGGCATATGATAGTTACTAATTGATTTGTTATATTATATGATAGTAACATGCACATGTGTTGTTTCTGAATGCTGCTGAATCATTGTTTGGTATAATTTCTGCTTGTTATAGTCTGTTGCTTGCTTTGGAACTTTTTATGCAGCAGTCTTGGCAATGACTCTTTTTGTAAAAGAGATTCGAGAACTCAATGGGAATATTTTATTAGAAATATAATTAAGTTACAACTATAAAGAGGAATAGTAAGGCAATGACACTCCATCTGTATCTTGAAATATATGAACGCAATGAGGAAGAAAAAGTGCAATGGAAGAGAGATGCAGGGCACCAATCAAAAGAGTGTAAATCATGAATATACCACACATGTCTTTTGAATGATGGAAAAAGGGGGGGACTTCTGTTACAAGAGCATTAAAAAGGGGAAGAACTCATCAATAGAAAGGTAAATGTTGCCCCCTATCAGAAATATTGAGTAACTGCACCTTTCACTCTCCTTGAGGCTGATTCAGGGAGTGGTGTGAGCATATGCGTGTAACTTTCTCACTTCCTTTAACACCACATGGGAGGAATCAGTAGATTTTCACATCGGCCAAGTCAAACCGATTGATTACAGTATCATAACTGTGTGCAGTTGTGGTTAGGCTGCACAGACTTAGAACACTCAAGATTTACAATGCTCCACTAGTCTATTCAAAAACAATGTGAAGGGCCAAAACCTCAGGGCATATCACTCACCCGCTCCTGTCCTGCTGTGTCCCAGATCAGGAACTTGTGCAGCTCATTCTGGTATTGCACCGTCTTGGTCATGAAGGAAGCCCTGGTGAAGAAGACAAATGACTGTTTCAATTGTTTTGAATAAGACACAAGAGAAATATTAGATGATCAAACAAATAAAACAAATTCATAGAGCTGCAACTTAAGATTCAAGGTTTTGTCCCAAATACTGATATCAACCTGTGCACCCTGTCCCTGCTTTAATGTAAATACTGTAAAAAGATGAAGAAGATATAATTTATAAATCCCGCGAGGGGAAATTCAATTTTACACCCTGTTGTAGAACATGCTACACACATGTAGCTACATGCACTAATTGAGAGATGTCCGAGTGAGGGGGCGAGCACTCCTGAGCTGGTGGGGGGGTTCGAGTGCCTTGCTCAAGGGCACCTCTGCGTTTCTCAGTAAGTGAACTCGAACCTCTCCAGCTACCAGGCCAAATTTCCAGACTTGGTCCGCACCAGGACTTCAACCGAAAACTATCTACCTCTTGTAAATTAACCCATCTGTTGCCTGATTACATCATTTATTATCATGTTCATTTCAGCATTAATTGCACTTTTCATCACTGCACTATTGCATTTTTTAATTAGTCCTTCTTTATGCATTTCTTTACTGTTTCATATTTAATGTTATACTTTTGTACACAGAGAGCACAGTTTACCAAAGTCATATTCCTTGTATTTGTGAGCCAATAAAGCCGATTCTGACTCTCATTTTGAAGTCTGAGACAGTAACATCTTTATATCCTCATCTGGTTTGTAGTATTATTACAATGTGTACCAGCTTTAGTAAACAACAGACTCCCAAATGAAAAACTTTCCCTAAGACTTGTAACAATCAGAGTTAAGCAAATAGTTTATTTTTGTTATATAAACATTTTGTTTTGGTTCTTAAACAAGCTTTTGATTATAAATTCAATAACAATATGTCTGCCAATATTTAATGGTTATTTCACAAAAATATCCAACTGTGTTTGTTAGAGTCATGCAGAGTCTGTTTGTAATTTAGTGCCTCAAACAATCAGCTGCTATCGGTTTGTTATTAGTAGTTATATAGGCAGCAAATAATGTCCAATATTTTGATCAATACTCATTTATTAAACCAACTTTAGTGTTTTACTGAAAGTATGTTCCATAAGATGTAAAACATGTCTTCATGTCCTGTGATCTGCGACTCGACTGAACAAACTGTGAGCCTAAATCCTCAGGAAGATGTTCTGAGGTGGACTGTTCAAAAGAATCTGTTTCGATTGGGTGAGACCAGCAGGTGAGTCTGTGTCCGGCGGGACAGGAAGACTCTGTAGTTAGCAACCTCAGAGCACTGGATTCTTGTGGGTGAGCAGAGTGGATCACTTCTAGTAATCGTTAATTATTATTGACAGACCCAACACAAATCTCCATAACAAATCGGTGAATATATTTTATATTCTACTATCATGTTTCTGTATTTCTTTTGGATCATACTTCATTAATTAATTTATTTTTAAACATATTTTCCTATTTAAGCTTTTGATGCTTTGTGTGAAGCACTTTGAATCTCCTTGTTGCTTAAATGTGCTATACAAACAAACTTGCCTTGAGTTGATTCGCATCCACTAAAACCCTCAGCCTCTCAGAATCAGAATCACTGCTGCAGCTAATAATTGAACGATTTGCCTACTATTCCTATGAATCCATTAACTAATGTTAGGCTGATAAAATGGCAGCACAGAATAGAAAAACAATTTCCAAAAAGCCCAACGTGAAGCAAATTGCTTTTCTTAGTCTGCAAGCAGAAGACCTTTAATGCAGTCTCATATAAGGCAAAGATAATAAGCCACTCCTTACAAAGAATAAGATAGAAGCAGAAACATTTTGGAATATTTACAGAAAAATTTTATAAGCAATTAGTTGAATATCAAAATTGTTGCTAAATAATTGTTTTAATCTTTCAACTTTTATGGGAATGACATGTTATTACATGTTTCTAAAGGCAGAAATGACCTGACTTCACAATTATGTCCCACAACACTAAACACACACCGCTGAAACAGAGAAGTAACATGACTTGTAGCGTGGGAGAAAGCAGTAACCCGAACTCACCCGATTGTTGGGTTAATGTTTGGGTCAAAGCTGTCCTCCACAAATCTCCAAACAATACTGGATTTTCCAACGCCAGTGTCCTGCGCAGACAAAATAAAGAAGATGCTTACTAAACACGGCCATAAACTATTAATAGAAGTGTAATCACAACTATAAAAACACACTCTCTGGCAACGTGCCCAGACATTATGGCTTTTTCATGGCCGCTTCTTCCTTCCTGCTTCCCGTGTAGGTCTGCAACTTTGTAATAGTTAAACAGGGAAGACGCAGTTAAGCTTACATTCTTGTTGCATTGTTGTTTTGATGTACGGTATTTGAAAAAGGAGGAGTGGAGGATGTTTCAACTGGAGGGGATATTATACAAAGTTTCATAATGTTAAATATGTATTAGGGCTGTAACTAATTAATATGTTTATTACTGACTAATATATCTGGCTATAAAAGAACAGCAACAATCCATGACTTCCGCCTGGAAAATGTAGGGAAAATTTTCTCCGTGCAAGTTCAAATGTTTTGTTTTATCTGACAGGCAGTCATAACCCTTTAGATATTAGATTTACAGTCATTGAACCTCACAAGCATATTACTGGGAGGAGGCTTGAGGTGACTTCAAGAATTTCTTAGGGAGATTGATTATAAGATAAGATAAACTACAACCATTATGGCAAGAAACTATGTGTGCTTCAAACACAAAAGGGGTATTTATCACGTGTAAAGACCTGCTGTCCATACATTCATAAATGTCATTCTTACCTTTGTAAATACTGACCAAAGCAAAGATCAGTGATATTAAATAAAATACACAGCTAATACACATGTACGGCTGAAATAAGCAGTTATTTTTCTGATTATTATTAGTCTATAAAATGTCAAAAATAGTTACAGTGTGCCATAATAGAGTCCACTGACCTAACCTGACAGTTTTCATACGCCTTGATTTGAGCCCAAATTGATATAATCAGCAAATTCTCATTTCAAAATATGGAACCAGGAAATGTTTGGCGAGTTGTTTTTCTTTTGCTTTTACTTATTGTAGATTAGGGAGTAAATAGATGCCATAATGTTAAAAAATGATGTGGACTATAAGCTGTTGTGAGACTGTTGTTCATCCTGACTTAACATTGAGAAAGTGATCAAAAGACAGTAAAGTAATCAGACAGTTTAATTTATACTGGCTCACAGATTATTAAAGTGATAAACAGAGAAATGTCCATCAGTCTGATGAAGTCTGATGAAGGAGCAGTGTTGCTCATGTGATGCCAGGTACAGATAAATGCTCAGTATGAACTAGAAATACGCAGGTTCAAATAAAAGTCGATGCACACTTACCCCCAGGAGACAAACCTTCAACTCTCTCAGGGCCATCTCGATCTCCTCTCTCTCTCTCTCTCAATTTGACTTTATGATGAAGAGCATTGACAGTTTTCTCCTCTGGCTACCTCTTATGTTGAATATTCTTCAGGAGGTCTTTGTTTACAAATAACCTTACCTCATCGTGGCCAAAAGCTGCCAAATGCACATCTCAAGCTGGGTTATAAATCTACACTGTCAAAGTTAAAAACGTGGTGTGGTAGTCCGCTGTTATTGTTTGTTATTATTAAACAGCTAGCTAACAGTGAAGACACCAAAATCGCTCAGTCTCCATCTTGAACTCCTGCGCGCGGTCACGTGACTTTTCCGGCTCTTTTTTTTTTTTTTTTGTTGTTTGGAGACACACAAAGCCCATAGGCTGTGTTTATGTTCAGGTATGTCGAGAGGTAGAGCCGTAGCTGAGACGCGCTGATCAAGTGACACCGTCGTTGTTTTAACTTTTATAATCAACCGGGTCTTACAGCAGCAATCAGGAAGTACTTTCAGGAAGTAGTTATCCTGCCTTGTTTGAGTGACAGCTGTGCGGTGGTGACAGCCCACACGGGACGGGCAGCCCGCAGAGCCGAGCCGATACTCAAGATGGCAGGTAATGGCACTTTTTAAACACTAATTTCTTCCTACTTTTCACGTCGTGTTGGCACCTATTGTGCTGTTTTTTTAATGCGCTCCAGACTCGCAATACTTAAATAAGCGGCTCCTGTTTTCACTACATTGTCGGCGGTCTCAGACGAAGTGCTAGGCTAAGTCGAGCTAAGTCAAGCGAAAGGGCTGGACAAGCCGTGTTAGCAAACTTAGCACTACTAGCCAGCTAGCTTACGAAAAGCTTCTCTTGGGTTATCGAAAATGTGTGACTCCAGGGCTTCATTTAAGTGGTTGAATATTCATTGTAAGCAGGTGATTTCTTCAACTACTATCTGCTTAAGACATTGGGTGTCGTAGCATTCCTCCAGAAGCGATAATTATCGAACTGTTGCCATAGCAAAGGCTAGCGAGATGACCTAGCTAACGTTAGCCATGTTGCTAAAGTCATTTTCAGCCATTAAGCTGACCAAATCCTCCTTTTATACCATAACAAAGGGGAGGTGTTGTTTCTTTGCCGACATGGGTTTTGCGGGGTCTTGTTCAACCAGCTGCAGTTACGTTTAATCTACTTGTAATAAAACATGTAATCTGTCGTTTCAAGGCAGCAGTTGTTTTTCCACATTTCGTGCACATTCCCTTGCTTGTCCAGCTGTAAACACTGGCTTATAGCCGTCCCACCACATGCTGCTTCTTCTGGGATCTCTTTCTAGGGTCTTCTTTTGACTACCCTGCACAGTGCTGTTGACAGGACTGAGTGGGTTTTTTTTATTTAAAAGAAACAAAACACGTTTCCTTGTCGTGTTGGTGTGTGACTCTCTGAATGTCAAGTTTGTGTTCCTCTCATTGGACTGTGCGATACAAGGATACAAGAATCAACCAAAATAGAAGCTAATGTTAGAGCATTTTGTATTTCTCAGGCTTTTTATTATTATGCCTTAATGCCCTAAAGTTACTGGAAACTATCTTAAAGATCCAGCTTAAATATACATTATGTATTTGATCGTTGTTTGAAGGATTGTATTCCTGTGTGGGAGACAGTTAAGACACGAAATAAGACTGCATTATATTGAAAACACAAACAGGGATTTGCCAAGCCTCATGCTTAAATAACTCCAGCAGAATAGAAATGTTAGTACCCCGTTTGAAAGGTACTGTAATTTAGCTTGAAGCGTCATTGCTGCAAAACGAATGCATGTAAGAGATATGCTACTATAGAAAAAGATCCCAATTTACATTATGAGCATCAAAATAAACAATATCCCAAATATTATCGGCAACTTTTAAGGATATCGAGACTAAAGTGGAGGTAAATATAACGTTTGAAAGAATGTACACCCCAGAGAACATAGTCAGGTGGTTGGTTCGGTGTCTTATGACTGCAAAAAAATCATTGAGAATATGCATAGATTTGCAAAAGTAACTTACTCACACGGAAATGAAAGCTTCCTGCTGTTTAACAAACAATTCTTAGGCCATAAGCATCTGTACCTCAGGCGAATACCCATATGAAGGCAATAAAAGATGTTTGTTCGTACATCAAAATAACCTGTGGCATTCTGTTGGAACAAGCACCTTTTACTAGATACGTTTTTTAAATGTTCCTCATGTATTTAAGAAATGAACTAAGATACATATTAGCTTCAAATCCATGAAAATATATCACATTTATCTTTCCTGTCTTATTTTGATTTCTTCTTTTGTGCATCACTACACTTGTGATGTCATGTGAATGCTCAGCATTTCAGTGGCAGCACACTGACTTATTGTCTGATTGAAGCAGACTTTGTCCCTTCTCAGTAATTGTCAGCCTGTAAACCTGCCAACCCAGTTCTCCTTTCATTTTGAAGGGGGAGTGGTCCTATATAGATAAATGGTATGTTGATGACATGTTGTTCGCAATGGATTCCCCCTCTAATCGCCTTATCCTTGCAGGTCTATCTTTATACTTTGAAGATGGCCACGATGATTTGGATGACTGTGAGTACACTTGTTTTTCTTTATTATGAAAAAACAAACAATATATGGATTGACAGTTTAATTCTGAGCAAATATGTGGGACTGTTGGTGTTTACTAGACTTGTTGAGGTATCATCTTTCTTGGCAGCCCCATGCACCCATGTGAAATTCATACCTGTCAACAGTATTTCAGGGTTTTACACTATGCTATTATTAGCATTTATATAGACCAACAGTCCCTGTTGTCTGCATTAGCTAGGGTGATGAAACAGCGTTTAGATCCAACTGCAAAGCCAGTGTGTATTTATGGCCGGAAAATTAAATAATTTAAACCATTAGACACAAGACTTTCTGCTTTATTCACACATTTAGTCTGACTCACTAAATTCAACATGGCGCTTTGATTACTGTAATTTATCTGTCAGTCCTCATTCAAATGTTTTGTTTTTGTAGACTGGCAGCTAGCTGTGTGCTTCAGACATGTTTCCAGTTTGTGTGCTTATAAATTGATCTCTTCTCCATTCCTCCAGTTGGGTTCGATGACTATGGTTCAGAGTGCGACGGCATCCGCATCACAGCCTTCCTCGATGCGGGACAGGACAACCTTACTCCTCTCGGGAGGCTAGAAAAATATGCCTTTAGTGAGAATGTCTTCAACAGGTAAGGGGAGCCCTGTGGTGTGCTGTTGA
This sequence comes from Labrus mixtus, assembly GCF_963584025.1. Taxonomy (NCBI): domain Eukaryota; kingdom Metazoa; phylum Chordata; class Actinopteri; order Labriformes; family Labridae; genus Labrus; species Labrus mixtus. Next base: position 17,397,614 of record NC_083618.1, on the reverse strand, counting down.
GTCAACATTGTGCAAAATCAGACAAAATGGTGAACATCAAATCAGACAATGACAGTAAATGGAGAAGACATGTTGTTTAGTCACATTCAAGAATGATGTGTTCAGGCTTTGACTCTAGATGAGGTTAACACAACTTGTGCATGCAGAAAATCAAACATAAAAACAAAATAGAAGTACAGTAAAGCCTGGCTCAGACTGCAGGATAATTGGGCCGATTTGACGTCCAATTCCTTCCCGAGAATTGCAGGGTCGTTCCAGACTCAAGGCTGGTGGAAGCGATTTTCTGCTCAGATTATCTTGTAGTGTGACTGTTTTAAAGAACCAATCTTAACGCCCCTGATCTGTTCGGAGATCGTCGGGGACGCCCCGCTTTATTTCAAACATGTTTGATATTTAGAATTCAAAATCTTGATGATTACATCATGAAGGGGTCTAGCAGAAGTCGTGTGTGACTACAATATAATCACAAGAGACAAGGGAGGACGGTAATAAGTGGACAGTAGTGGCGACAGGACGCAACCTGCACAGGTGCACCAGACAACTGTAATGCATATGACGGTTACAATCTTACCTCAAGCTCTCACTGAGTAATTTACAATCCATGTGGTGCATGTCTCCCCAGACATATTATCACCCAAAACATCTTTGTTTTTTTTACATGTTTTTCCTCTCTGAACAAAGCATTAGAATCGGAAATTTCACTGCCAGTTATTTGGTTAACATGAGGTCGCGGAAGGTGATGGTTCCTCGGCTGGGCATGATAATCTTAATAAAATCCAGTAGTCTGTGATGTGCCAAGATTTTCATATCTTGTAGTGTGAGCATGTTTGAGATTATGGAGAAGAATATTTGTTATGATTCTCCTTATACTCCGTATTATAGTCTCCTTATTTCGTGTGTGATATTACCCAAATTCAAAAGTGTTTAAAAACTCCTGCAGTGTGAGCTAGGCTTTAAAAGTGTCCTAGGTACTTAACTGTAAGAACTGAATCAATGTGTAATATACAGTCTAAATGGGCTGTATGCTTTGGTAGCAGACAGACAGACAGACAGACATCAATAAGTTGCTGTCCTCATTGATTGGAGAATTTTAACGCAACATGGACAAGCAATTTATTTTAGTTACACTTGTGTACTGCTGCTCCTGCTGTTCGTAGCTTACGTTAATGGATACAATAAATTAAAATCAATGACCTCTGTATCTGCACTTTTTAAAGTTAAGGTATTTCAAGAAAGCTTTATGGACTAAAGCCATACACTTACCAATTGCCACACATTGCCTTTATTCAATTATGTTTCTTTTTTGACCATGGCTGTTTCCACAATATCATTCAGGAAATGGAAATTCATCCTTTTTTCTAAATGGCCTTCCATTTACAGTAACCAAGCTTATATCACCCTTTATGTAAATTTTTGTTCAGTGTGTGATTAAATTAAAAAAAGTACTATGTTTTAATCTGTCTTTAAAAAGGATGACTTCTTTAGTATTTTTGCATTGCATGTGAAAGTAAACTTTGGAAAACTACAAAGTAATTAAAAAAAAAAAAACTTGGGTGTGATTTTGAACTTGACCTGCAGTTTTGGTTGATGTGTCTTCATGTTCATGACTTGTGTTGCAAGCATGTTTCTGTCCCCAGTGGTTTGAACATGAAGGAAACATCTGCAACCAAGTGGAACTCTGTTTCTAGGAAACATCTGTGAAATGATTGAGGTGTCACTTCTTGTAGAAAAAGTGATAATAAAGATTGGACCAGATTTTTTAAATGCTCTTTAAATTGTAAAATAATTTTTTGAATAGTGTTTGGCGCTAATTTAAGTTCCATGTTCTATACTGTATAAACATTAACATTATAAACAACATATAAACAAGACAGTTTCATTGTTAGATTGTGCACATTGTGTTGCCTGATTGCAAAGTAAATGGCTGAATGAGCCTTAAGTTACTCCATGATACATTTTTCATATTTTTTTAAATGCTACTGAATAATGCATTAATTGTATCATAAAATAAAATATTTGAATGTTAAATTAACACATTGTTCCATCTCAAGTCATCTCGATGAGTTTTTATAGTCCTCTGGATAACATCTGCATTCCTGTGTATTTACTTATCACATACCCGCTTTAACTCTATAGTGCAGGAATGCCAAAGACTTCAGCCAGGGGCAGATGGTGTCTGTCTGAACATGGCATTTGTTTGACAATGCTAGTTGTATTTTTCAGTTTTTCCAACTTGAGAAACACTTAAATTTATATATTCTTTTCAGAGAATTATGATGCGCTACTTTCTGTGTAGTGAAAGCGAGGCAGATAGCTTCTCTAATACTGCTCTGTTGTCCTCACAGAAACATGTTTAGCTCTTGTCTTAATGCTTTTCATGCTCAGCTGTGCAGGGTTCAACCCTCCTGTCATTTGTGTGTATAATGTCCTTGACAGCTCTCTCTGTACTGTGTGTTATGTTGTGTGTGTGTGTGTGTGTGTGTCTGCCCTCAGCACTCCTAGGTATTGGCAAGCACTCCACTAACTTGACGCTTTTGTTGCTTTCTAGGCAGATCGTGGCTCGCGGCCTGCTTGATGTGCTTCGAGAGTTCAGTGACAATGAAAATGACTTTATCAGTGTCATGGAGACAGTTGCCAGAATGTCAGAAGATGGAGGTAGATGTATTTTCCTCTTTATTTATTTAGTAGTCATGTCTCTGGATACATTTGAGCCTGTTGACTGCCTTTATTCCTTTTAATTTGTCTTTATTAAACACTATTGAACTTTTAACACAGTACGTGAACATAACACTTGTTGCCCTGTAATGAACACTTTTTATGTTTGAAAGTCAACCTTCAATGTGTTCACACAGAGCCCACAGTACGAGCTGAACTGATGGAGCAGGTCCCCAACATTGCCATGTTCTTACATGAGAGTCGGCCCAACTTCCCTGCTGCTTTCTCAAGATACTTGGTTCCCATTGTAGTCCGATATCTCACTGATCCTAATAACCAGGTAGGATTAGTCTATTACCTTTCTAGCAGATCTTTTAGACGAATCTCTAAGCAGTTCTTTCTTTTGATTGGTTCTTCTGCCTGTTTCTTTCTCAGAGGAAAAAGGAACTTGCGATAAGAGTTCAAACTGTTTTTTCTATCTTTCTATCTTTCCAGGTGCGAAAAACCAGTCAGGCAGCGCTGCTCGTTCTGTTGGAGCAGGGTCTGATATCTAAAGCTGATATGGAGACCAAAGTTTGTCCAGTTCTGCTTGAACTCACAGAACCCAGCAGTGACGATGACTACAAAATCGAGGCAGTTGCGGTAAGATTTAAGAGAGATTTAATAAAACTGATTCGTTACTCATCAACAGGGTGAAAGGCTTTGATTGAATTTAACGCAAAAGACATGCCACGAGACAAACAGCTGTTAAACTACAGGCCCAGTGTCTTTCTTTAATAACTTTACTTTATGATTGGTCACTGTATTTGTTTGGATGGAGTATGACTGATGCCAGCAGAGATTGTGTTTTTTATATCATATAAACTGAAATATATCATGTGTTACTGAACTGTCAGTTTTAACAGCTCAGTGGTGACTGTGATTATGATTTGTATGCTACTGTAAATGTGGTTCAGTCTCTTTACACACAAACCTCCTCATTATTCTCTCCATGTGTTTTCTCTGGCAGATCATGTGTAAAGTTGTCACCATGTTGAGCAAAGACACAGTGGAGCATCTATTGCTGCCACGCTTCTGCGACCTGTGCAGCGACGTCAGACTCTTTCAAGTCCGCAAGGTAACGCTCTAAAACCATTTTCACTTCCTCTAAAGGTTCAGGAACTTCATAAAGTCTAAAATTACTTTACAACCGATGAGATAATCTGTTTCAGGCTGCAGTCACAAACATTTATTTGACCTAGGGTTTAACTGGTTGTCATCAGGATAAATGCAATAACACTGTGAGCAGCCTTAACTCTGTTTTGCACATCACTTACTACGCTGTTGGTTTCTTTGAGGAATGTTTATTCTCAGGAATATATATATATTTAATTCTGTGACTTTGTTCTGCTTTTGTGTAGTCATATTTTTTATTTTTATTTTTTTAAAGACTGAACTTTGCAGTTCATTTGTTTTTTGCTATTGTTGCCCGGGGCAACAGTCTCGATAAACATATAAATCCCCATTTCATTCAATGAGTCATCAGAGAATCAGCTTTTGGTAAATTGAACAACATGACTCCAAATTAACATATTATATCCATGCAGAGTATCAATCTATTGACCACATTTTAATGATATAATATAATAGAAGTACCGGTAGTGTTTATTGTACTGATAAAAAATGATAAAATTTAAGGCTGTGTGTGTAAGAAATGCAACCTAAGAAAGAGCTACAGAACGAGAGATGAAAATATGATGAATTTGAGGTTTAAAATAATAGTTAAGTGAAGCTTTTTCTGCTAAAAGTCCAGATACCAGACTGTTTGGGACTTTTCTTTTTTAAATATGGAAATTATATTCACAAGGTCATGTAAATCCCACGTTGAAGAGATGCAAACTGCCCTCAAGACATTACACAAAATAGCGAATGCATGTGGCTCTTGTTGCTAAGTGACCAAAGTTAAGATGAAAGACAAAGTTGTACACTCACACTTAATGATTGGAGGAGATTTAGTAACTTGAAATGTCTTCATTATGATAGTTAACATAATAACTTTTGATATATACTGTAATCTTTCTATTTGTGTTCTTATAGCCCTTAAAAGACTCTATGCACGTCTGTAATATTTTTTGCTTGATGTCCGGTGGTTAAAGGAACGATCATTGATATTTATTTGGCATGTACACTTTGTTGAGTTGATTTTCATGTTTGTTTTGTGTCTTTCAGGTCTGTGCAGCTAACTTCGGAGAATTCTGTTCTATTGTGGGTCAGGAGGCCACAGAAAAACTACTGGTGAGAGACTCTGAGATGTGAAATAAATCTGATACTACAATTAAACACACTGCAGGAGTTTTTAACTCATGCAGTCTTGTTTTACATTCTGTGAAAAAACTAAAAGTAAACCAAACTGTCAGCTAGAAGATAAGCGTATCTATACAGTTATCTTTAGACACCTGTCAGCAGGTCAGATGTGATACAACTACCGTTTACAACTTTATGTAACACATAGGCTTTGTACTGATGTCCTTCACAAAACACATCAGAGAAGTGTTGCCTTAGAGCGTCAAATTATCTCTGTGTTTTTATGTTCCTAAACTCACTTCACACATCACATGGAAACATGTACACCACAATTGTACCCTTATGCATCTGCTGTTGTCATATGCTTTCAAGTTAAAAAGTTCAATAATAAGTTATTCAGACTCTGTTCTGGTTGTTTTTAGATGCCCAAGTTCTTCGACCTGTGCTCAGACAGCCTGTGGGGCATCAGGAAAGCGTGTGCTGAGTGCTTCATGATGGTCTCTAATTCCACATCTCCAGAGGTGCGACGTGCAAAACTGTCCCCACTGTTCATCAGTCTCATCAGTGACCAGTCTCGCTGGGTAAGACAAACACACACACAAATACACACACAAATTGAGGACAATTTGAAATTCATAAGCTTTCATAACATCATTTTTTTTTTTTTGTGTAACTTCCTGAACAGTTAATTTTAGAATCCACTGCATCATCACTTCCTGATTTTTTTTTAATTTTTTAATTTTTTTTTTTATTCATTTTCATTAGATTTTTTTTTTTTTTTTTTACACTATCATACTGCTAGATAAAATGTAAAAAATAAGGGAGCAAAAACTTAATTCTGCTTATCGAAAAACTGCAAAGTAATTCATAGAAATAAATCTTTTTCCACAAAACAAGTGGTGGGGTGCTGATGAACACAAGAGAATTTGACTAACTGATGCACCTATTAATTGGCAATTAAATATACTACTTTGAATGCAAATGTGATTTTCAGTATGGCTTGAAGCTTAAAGGATGTCAGTGTTCTGGCCTTAAAGAGTCACTAGACTTGAGTGTGATGTTTATTTTCAGTGTGGGTCCATGTGTTGTACATTTGGCCTCTACACACGTCCATGAGGTTTCACACACAGTTGAGAAAGTTTGATGTTGTCTGCATATGCAGACACTAACGTACAAACAGACCAGCAGTGTTGTTGGCGGTGTTCTATTGTAGATTATGTAGATTAGTAGGTATGAAATGCTGCTCAATTCAGATAAACTGCTCATGAACAGATGAAGATCCTGCTCAGTAGATTTAAAAAATCTCTGTGGTGATAATAATGGAACTGACATATTTCCCCGTTCTCTACTTTTAGGTGCGACAGGCTGCCTTTCAGTCTCTGGGACGTTTTATTTCTACCTTTGCCAATCCCTCCAGCACAGGCCTTCACTTCAGGGAGGATGGAGCACTACTAGAGGTCCCCAGGTGTACATTAGACAGGTAGGTTTCATCAGCAATCTTATTTTTCGTTGAGCATTTTGTGTATTGGTACAGGTTGTATCTCTTTTATTTGTTGTTTATCTTGTCAAGTTTTTAAAAGGTGTATTTTTACTCAGTAAAGTAAACTCTATGTTTTGGCAGTAAAACCATTATGAGCGTTTCTTGGCACAGATGCTGATAATTATTGCATCACTGGTCCGTATTCACTGGATGTTATCAAGTCGGACCGACTTTTTCTTTTTGTTGGAAGGTTTATCTACAAATCAGGGATGTAAACGACTGTATGATGGCACTGGTGTATTTCATGAATCCAAAGTCATGTTACCTTTTTAGATGTGCTTTGTTGAGTTTAAATTTACTCTACTTATGCTACAATTTGAGTTGGTTGACCAATCTGTTCCTTATCAGTGGTGACAAAGTTGTGTTTAAGATATATATTTTGTTACTCTTATTTCAGCGACTGCTCCCTAAACTCTCTCAACTGCTCCGACTATAGTGGCTGCCACACAGGAAGAACCATCACTCACACGCCTCCCAATCAAGACGGCCGCGCCACACCTTCCCCAGAGCACGTGTCGACAGCCGATGATATGCACAACTATGACGACAACCACGCTTCAGTTCCCAGAGAGATGCACAGCAGCTTCGCCCGCACGATTTCAAACAGCAACGCCAGCTCAAAAACTACAAACAACGCTAGGAACACAAAAGACACAGAGCAGACAGACGAGAACTTTAACTCTTTCCATTATTGGAGATCGCCCTTACCAGACATCAGCGGGGAACTTGAAATGCTTGGTAGTCAAACATCAGCGGAAGTGACAGAGAATGAGGAAAAGCAGGAGGAGAAAGAGGAGGAGAAACATGAGGGCAATTGTCCTGATACCAAGCCCAGCCCCAGCCAAGCTACAAGTGACCAGATCCAGAAGGTCTTGGACTGTTTGCAGCCTCACATGGATGACCCTGATGTGCAAGGTTGGTTTAAGAGTGTAGTATTTGTACAATTTTGCCAATGTATTGTCTACATTACATTCATTTTTTTGGTGTATTTACCTTCAGCTCAAGTCCAGGTGTTATCAGCAGCTCTGAAGGCAGCCCAGCTCGACAGCCCCACAGACGAAAGCCCGACAGACCCCATGGACCCCACGGACCAGACTGAATCGCAGCCAGAACAGCAGAGTGAGAGTGACTCTGACAGCCCCTCTGTGGAGAGCAAATCTGTGGAGGTTCAGTCAGAGAGTGAAGAGAGTCCCACAGAAGAGGAGCAAACAATGGAAACCTCTCCATCATCAGAGTCGAGCCCTGTCCAGGAGCAAGGAGATGAAGAGACACAGACTGAGCCGCTGGAGGACCAGGAGGACCAGGAAGAGTCGCCATCTGACTCGCCTGTTCCAGTAAGAGACTATTTTGGTGCAGCATGCAGATTTGCTGTAGATACAGATCGTTTAATTTATAACTCAACATATCTCTCAGTGGTTGCACCACCACTCGTCAGATATTTCATGACATGGTTAGCTGTGTCCTGCTTCAAAGAATAATTTTTAGTATTCAAACATATTCATGATGATGTCAACATTAGTAAAAGATAACGTTTATAAAAATATGCCTTCTTAGTTATAAGATCAATTTAATTTTAACAGTAACAGCCCGGCTGTTGTCTTCAGACTTGAGGGGTGTTTCTTGATCATATTTATCCAGCATTTTACTAGAGAATGAAGCAATTAACTCCACACCTGTCAGAAGACTGGATTTAAGTCCTCAATCTTGATTTGTGCATCTCATCAGTCTTGAAAGTAGAATATTTTTGAAGAAAACAGAAGACCAGTCGTATCCTTCACATCTCTGTAGGTCCAATGATAGTTAAAGGCTGCCACTAACTCAACCAATTGATTAATGACCTTGTGACCTTTGCTAAAGGAGAAAAATTAGCTCCCTTAATGTTAAATGTATCTTAAATTTGCAGTGCACCTTCTTGTTTCCTAATGGTGTGGGTGGGTTTTTTTGGTTTTTTTTCAAGGAGTCTGAACTAATTGAGAGTGTGGAGGAGGAAGGAAAAGAAGACTCTGCCCACAGCCCAGTGTATGAGGAAAAGCCTAAGATCCAGGTCGGTCAGCAACTTCTATCAATCATCCTGCAAATATTGATCAAAACCTCACAGTTAGCATAGATAAGCACATACATGGATTATTGAATACCTGCTCCCTATGCATCCTCTCTCCTCTTTGATCATCAATCTTTTTAATCTCTCTCCGTTTGCAGAATGTCATCCCGCAGCAGCTTTTGGATCAGTACCTCTCCATGACCGACCCAGCCCGGGCTCAGACAGTGGATACAGAGATTGCCAAACACTGTGCCTTCAGCCTGCCGGGGGTCGCGCTCACTCTGGGACGACAGAACTGGCACTGCCTCAAAGACACCTATGAAACGCTCGCTACTGATGTGCAGGTAGGCAGAGAAATTCAATTTTAGAGGGTCATGGGGGATTTGCTGTTTAACTCTGAGACGAGCTCTAGTATTGTGATTTATGCAGATATTGAAGCCACACTTTGATGTGACTTTGATGTAAAGCTCTGTTTAATATAATTTAGCTTCAGGCTCAGCTGTTTGGATTTTTGAGCTGTGGGAATAATGATTTAAATTTGTTGGAAATCAGTGCAGAAAACACAAACTATAAACAGCTGTGGTCGCAGAGATTTAATCACTGAAAAAACGTCCAGTGCATTATATATATATATATATAATTTAAGAAATTGTCAATTTAATTCTTTACAGAAGTACATGCATCTTAACTTTACATACTGGGTGCTAGTGGTGTGCAAAACTGACCAAATTGCTTAATGTTTACATGTGGTGAAGCAGTCTTGTGTTGGAAATGATTCTCTGCTTCCAACTTAGACATTGTCTGTAAATCTTCTGTAGATTCATCAGCTTAACTAGTCAGTGCTCTTGCAGCGTTTTAAATGTTCATTCTGGTAGATCAGCATTTCTGTAAGTGAGTATAATTTGATTTGGTGGGATTCTTTGTGTAGGCTTGATACCTGTCTGCTCATCACTGTTTGAAATCACGGGACTCAGTTCTAGATTGTTGTTGTTTTTTTAAACGAGGTCGAGAAGTGAATGTTTAAAGCTGCTACCAGAGTTTCTTTCAGCCACCTTATTTAGAAACACATCCTCAACATTGTGCGCAATTTTCTTAGTTGTGTGCTTTTGTTTGACTTGAGTAACACTTGTTGTGTAAATGAGTTACTTGAGGATTTGTGATTACGAGGAAAATGTGTGAGAGGAAACGTTGCAGCGGAGGGCGTGTGACAGCTCTCAGTCACACTGCTGCTCATTACTTCATCACAGCACTGACGATCACTGTTAGCATGACAACGCTTCACTGTTCTGCTGCAGGTTCAGACCGGTCACGGGAGGGGCTCAGATTAATGCCACAGCATGTTTGTTACCTTTAAAAAAAAATGTTCTCATACATTGCATTATCATTTAGTATGACTACAAATACAAATCATCTTTGAAGCTCTAATGTAGTCTACTATACAAAATACCAACAATGTTGATAATAGATTTATCTGTTTACACTTTCTCTAAGGGTTAACATTCCTCCATTCCAGTTTCTCATTTGTTTGCTTTTACACCTTTTCTGTTTTACATTTTTGTCTGGTTGAAAATAAAGGATATCTGAGGGAGCTGTCTTCAGCTTTAGGAAATGCTTATCAAGTTTTTTTTCTACTTTTTTGGACATTTTATAGAACAACAACTTATTTGATTCATAAAAAAAATATCACAGATTAAATAACAATGAAAATATGTGTAAGTAGCAGCCTTAAATTACATCAAGAAGTAGAGTTCCTATATTAGGAGCATTTTAAAAATACTTTTTCTTACCAGGACTCCTGCTGGATCAAGGCTGATAATGTAACCCTTTTTGGGTCCCCCCCCCCCCCCCCCCCCCCTCTATCTCATTCGCAGTGGAAAGTGCGACGTACGCTGGCTTTCTCTATCCATGAGCTGGCAGTGATCCTGGGAGACCAGCTGACAGCAGCTGATCTGGTGCCCATCTTCAACGGTTTCCTTAAAGACCTGGATGAGGTCCGCATTGGGGTGCTCAAACACCTCTACGACTTCCTCAAGGTGAGATATGACCGTTTTTTATTCAGTTTTAGTTGAAGATGTGTCACCAATACTGTAAAGGATGACGTGGCTGTTTTGGTTACAGTCAAAATTACAGTTTCAAACAGAGAGAAAACGGTAGGGTCGGTAGCTTTAGAGGTAAAAGATAACAGAACTTATTTGTGTTTTATTTCTTGTTTCAGCTGCTTCACGCAGACAAGAGGAGAGAGTATCTGTATCAGCTGCAGGAGTTCATGGTGACGGACAACAGTCGCAACTGGAGATTCAGATATGAGCTGGCAGAGTATGTCTCCTTTCCCTTTACTCATCAGAATATTATACAGGCTCTCTTGTCCAGACAGTGTCTTTCTCATTGACAGTAAGGTAGAACTTAACTGTGCTCTTGTAATTCTTTGTTTGACTTAGAGTGCCTTTTAAGTATTGCCAATAGTTAATTTCCTAAATTGATAATATTAATCCCGTTTGACAAAAGTGTTCTCTCACATCCTCTCTCTGCAGGCAGTTGATCTTGATCATAGAGTTGTACAGCCACTACGACGTGTATGACTACCTCAGACAGATAGCGCTCACACTATGCTCCGACAAAGTGTCAGAGGTCAGGTGGATCTCCTACAAACTGGTGAGTGAACACTTGTTGTTTTTTTTTGTTTTGTTTTTTTTGGAGGGAAAGGGAAAGAGCTGGCAAATTGTGACAGATGTTTAGGACACACTGACGGATGATGTGTCTGAGTGATACAGTAATGCCCTGACTGATTTAATCATCTTACTGTATGTTACAAGAAAAAGTAATCACCAGAGGGTGCAGAGTAATTTGTTTTAGGAAGAGTTTGACTTTTTTTTTAATACCTCCCCTTTATGTTCTACTGCAAGACCACAAGAAGTTGCACCCCTTAACTTTGATATTGTGGTAAACAAAAGAGAAATAACGTTGTATTCAGTGAATGTTTGAGATGCTTGTAGTTAGATTCTCTTACCTTAAAACAGAGTCAGATTGGTTGTTTCTTTTCTTAATGATAATCATGTTTGTAGCTTCCTATGACATAGACTGTTAATGGACAGATGTTTTGACATAATTCTTTTGCTGCATAATTTAGAGGATGACTGTTTCTTTAAATGCAAATGACAGCATGCAACTTTTTATCTAAATAGCTTTATATATGTAGCAATCTTTAAAGGTGCTGTAGAAAATACCTCACCATCGATGCTAAGACAATCTGCTCATATTCTGCAAGTTAGAACAGTTAGTGTTAGTGTCTGCATTTAATACTTGTTAAATAAATGAAGCTTACAATTAAGTAATACATCACCTCTTGTGTTCACAGGTTGTAGAGATCCTCCAGAAGCTGTATGCATGTGGGGCCGATGAGCTGGGCCTGAACTTTATCAATGAACTCACCGTCAGGTTCTGCCACTGTCCCAAGTGGGTGGGGCGGCAGGCCTTTGCCTTCATCTGTCAGGTCTGTAACGATTCTCTCCCATCACTCGTCTCTTTACCTGCAGTTCAGCTCCATAGAAAGCTCTGTATCTGTTTGATCTCCTGTCTGATGTGTCCAGTGACTTTGTGCAAACAGGATTGAAACATGTGTAAGAGGACAATGATTTTCAATCTATTCATAAGTCTTTTAACATTTGTGACGGTTTCCTTTGATGTTCTTACTAAAGACACTTTTATGTTTAAGATTCTACATTGAAATGGTCATAAGCAAAGATTCTTTTTTGAACAATAATTTATTCTAACATGCTATTATTTCTAAATGGAAACACAACCCGGTTGTTTTGGTATGTAATTGTCATGTAACTCACATTTTTATCCTTCATCTGACTCCAGTTATGTAATATGGTAATACTACAGTAGTTCACTTTTTGTTCATGAGCCTGTTTGTCGTCCGATCATTCTGTTTGGATGATTTTGATCAGCTCTGTTGGCTGGCTCTTGTGACGGAGGTACATCCTCCCCTCTGTGTTAAACATGCCAGCTGTGTGACTCTGCGTTTTAATGTTTTCCTTGTATTGTCTGCAGGCCATAGTGGAGGAGGACTGTATGCCCATGGAGCAGTTCAGCCAGCACCTCTTGCCCAGTCTGCTCAGCCTTTCCTCAGACCCAGTAGCCAATGTCAGGGTACTGGTGGCCAAGGCTCTACGACAGAGTGTCATGGAGAAAGGTATTAGCACACAAGATTAAATTATTTATGTGATCGATTCTTTCAGTGTCTTAATAAGTTTTCTCTTCCCTTAGCCAGTGGATTCTTTGTCTGTAAAGAGATCATGTGTATTCCATTTTTTTTAGTCATTTTCTCAAACCTCAGAACATTGTTGATTCAAGCAAATGTTTCTCAAACAAAGGTAAACTGGGCATTTGTTAGAATATGTCCTGTCTTTGATGTTTTCGCAGTAGCAAGATATAGAAACAAACAATAACCCACAGTCTACTGCTTATGTTTATGTAATGAAGGTGTTTATTTGTTTATTTGGTGTTTTTGGTCTCGTCATGGGTTCAGTTTTCAATAAGCAAACTAATCCTGAATGCTTTACTATTTTAGTGTTTCTTTCTAGCTAACCAAGTCTTTTGTTTGGTCAACAGCATACTTCAAAGAGCCAGGCTGTGCCTACTCAGACGAGCTGGAAGAGACTGTGATGGCTCTGCAGTCTGACAAAGATCGAGACGTCCGCTTCTTTGCCAGCCTGGACCCCAACAAAGGCCTGATGGACACAGCTCCCTTGATTTAGTCCCAGCTCCCTGAGTCCCGTTACAACCCACCTGCCTGTCTACCTACCTGTCTGTCTCACTGACACAGTCAGCGAAAACCTGCAACACCAGCACCCGACCAGATTTCCCCCCCCCCCCCCCCGACCACTCACCTGCTGGGCAGACCTGAACCAATCACCTCTCAAGAATCATGTCAGATGTTCAGACTCCAGTTTTAAAGTACGAGCATGCTCAGAACAACACAACCCAGTCTCTGGTTGGGCACTACAAAGCGCACATTCACAACAGAAAATGCAGAACTTGTCAGTTTTCAGAAATGAGCAGGACTCAGAAGTTATCGGCAGTATTTACGCCTGAACTGTTTCCCCATCTTCCTCCTTCACACTAACATCAGCTCTGCCCTTCCCTAATCACAGACTTGTAAAAACTACGACGGGCTCTTTTTCTCTCTTTCTCCAAAGCTAATTGTAAGCTTGATTATAAAATTGATTTTTTTCTTAATACTTCTTTTTGTGGATTTCTTAACGAACAACTGGGCTCCGCCTGCCTGACTCTGACGTGTGCACTAACTCAGGGGGACTCATCTGAACCTAGACAGCATTATTAGCTCACATGATAAGCAGCAGCAGCTCCTGTTTCCCTGGTGACAAAAAACTCCAGCTGTCTGAGCGACACACCAGCCAAACCAAGTAGCTCTGCTGGTGTCTGTCGCCTCATTCTCCTCCTTAAATGCCTCTGTTGTCTTCTGAGATGTCCTCCGGTTTATCGTCTGTTTCCCCTCTCACTCTTATTCTCTGCGTTTCTCCACCCGGTCTTCATGGGCCAATAAAACCACTACTACTGCACAGAAGAAACCGTGATTCTGCCACTCAGCGTAACTCTTAATTCAAACCATATCATGGACATTTTTAAACAAACACCTTAATAAACTGTTAATCCCCCTCCCCTCCTGGGTCTGTTTACCAAAAATGTGACAACGCGTCTCCCAAGCAGCAGGAGACTAATGAAATACCTCTGTGCGGACGTGACTGGCCAGTGTGTCGTACGTGTGGAGGGACATTCGCGGTCCAAACTGGCTCTGACTGTCCTCGATGGGTGATTCCTTTTTGATTCTGTGGCGTCAAGTAAAACACCTTAACAAGGGCTCATGATGAAGTGACAGGGTGAATCTGAGAAAGAGGAAGAAAGCAAGCACACTGATGGATTATGCATGCCCCCCCCCCCCTCCTCTTGTGTATAGTCTCTTCTAATTCCTTAAGGGTTGACCTCCTGATGTTGAATTATGTGACCATGGTAGCTTTCAGTGGATCTGACTGACCAGTTGTACAGTAGGATATAGGAATGGCTGTGTAACGACACTGAAAGACGGCTGATCGTTGTTTCCCTGTCTTGGTGGAATGATTTTTAAGTATGAGGTTTCTCAAAACTCTTTGTACAGCTTAAACCTGTGGAAAAACAGTGTGTGTTTATGGAACCAAGGCCAGTTTAGTCGAGATGTGTGTGAATATTGGGAGCAGCATCCAAGTCACTGTTTGTAGTCTTTCGAGCTTGTTGGTTTTCCTCTGTTGTAAATGGTAACCCCTCAGACACCCCCCCTCATCTTTTTTTTTTTCTTCTTTTTTTAAAAACATAAACCGGACTTGAGAACTTAAGCTGGTTGTGGCGTGTGCTGTGCATCTCAAGTCTTTCTTCCTTCGAAAGGAGAGCTCACTGCGGTAATGGCGGTGTCCACTCATCTCGTCTGTCTGCGATTTGTGTCCATCTCATTTTTTATGTAGTAGAACAGTTAATATATACATTTTATGAAAATTATTTTTCTTTTCAATTATGCACCACTGTTCAAAGATTTTATATCCTAACTTTACAAAATTTACAACCTTTGTAATATTCAATGGTTTCTTTTAAAAAGACATTTTATGTAATGTTATTTTTAGTATTCTGTAATTAAAATGATGAAAATTAATGTTTGTTGTGCTCAAGTTTTATTGTGTAGTTTGTTATTAATGAAGCCTGAGGTTCAGCCAGCTTTGATTTCAATCCAGACATTTTTAAAACATCAGAGTTGAGGCAGAAAGTGTAACATATTTTTTTTAACGATTGGGGAAAGTAAATGGCATTAAAAAATATATTTCATGGTTTTAGCCCTTAAGATTTTTGTTCAAATTTGCTGTAGCCAAATGTTTCTATTTTCATTATTAGAGCTGCAACAATGAGTTAAATAAGCACATTACTGCTCATGAATACATTTTGATTTCTTTATTATTTTAAGATTGGGACTGTTGGTAACATAAAAAACGAGACATGTGAAGAGAACTCATGCTCTGGACATTCTTCACTTTTTGTACTGACATTCAATAGATTCAATGATCAATCATGAAAGAAATGAGAGAATAACTTTGTTGATTGTAATGACAATAGTTATATATTGCAGCCCTTCATGTATAGTAGATGTAATAATATAATAAATGGACAGGTACCATTTATTACATTCATTGGTCACTACTTGCATCTATTAAATGTCAGAAAATAAATGAATGTTCTTTGAGCAGGTGCTGGAGCCAAATTTAACATCTTCAGGTTACAGTAAACAAAACAAAGTGTTTACTATCTTTTTAGTCAAAGATGAACACCTGTCTGTACACAAAAGCGTTAATATTTTACACAATATGCAGGCGAGCTTGAAAATTGTTAAACTGCAGCCCAATGCAGCATTGACGCTCAGTCTCGTCTTCTTTTAAAAAGCATCAGCTTCCGGGACCACGTGGTGCAGCCAAAGATCTGTAAGAGCTCCATGCTGCAGTGTTTCTCCAGATGTTCCCTGACATGTTCTGCTATGTCCCCTTGGATCTTCAGGGTCTTAAAGTGTTCAAAGTCTGAGCGGCCCAGCTTCCTCAGACGCCGGGCTGCACTGCGGTAACACTTCCAGGGCTGCACCTCGAGCAGGAGATGCTGGCTGATGGAGGCAAGGTGAGAGAGCATCTGCAGCAGGCTGGAGTCTCCGTGGTTCAGGTGGATCCACATGGTGACAGCCAGGCACGCACAAAGGTGGAAGTGGGAGCTGCCGTGCTGGTTGAGGTAGTCCTGCAGCTGGTGTGTGTCTTGAGTGATGTCCAGAGGGATGAAGGAGATGTAGTCGGGCAAAGGGTTGGTCTGCTGAGCCCGCTGGATGAGCTTCTCGTCCAGGTCGAAGCCCAGGAGGTGAACTCTCCTGTTTTCTGACTCCTCTGCACATGCCGGCTCCTGAACCAGGTGCTTGTATAAGGCCACACTCAGATCCTGACACAGGTAAACAATAAAAGGACAGATTTGGAGGTATTGTGTATTTTAATTTGCTTAAATTTTAAGATGAATCCCAAAGGTGCCATGTTTCATCATAATGTAAAGCTATTAGTTATGCATCACAGATAAATGTTTATATGCAGATAATTCGATTTGGATGATGACAGCTTGTAGATTTGAATTGCTGCATACTTTAAGAGAGGTAAAGGTAAATATTAGTGTCCGAATAATTTAAGTTTGCTTTTAAAAAGCTTTGTTAATAGAGGGTGTAGATCTCTACTTACTCCTGAGTTACATCCCACGTCCAGGACCAGCGTGTCTTCATGAGCCTCGCTGCGTCTTAGTTCCTGAAGGAGTGTAGCTGGTATCAGTCTCAAACGCTCTTCAGGAGGATTGAAGGTGTAATAGTTTATGAAGTTGCCATGAGGTGCAGCTCCTGGATCTGTGATGTCTTTATCATCGGTACTTGTCGTGCATGTTGCCATTGTAGTGTGTCCGCCTCCAAAATATGTCCGGGTGAAACGTGTCCCATAGTGAAAAGAAGCTCTGGTCTGTGTCTAGACAGTGTTAGACTGTAGGCTGTGTCATTTACAGTCATTGGTCTGTGTGCCTGGTTTATTACTGTATTTGGTCGGTTTGATTAAAAAAAAAAAAAAAAAAGGACACTTCAGACCCAAATTCAAGTTTTTTGCTTTTTTTTATTTATTTACTAGTGGTTTATTATTAATGCTTCATCCTTATGTAGAAATCATGCTGAAGTAGATCATAATGTAACTACTGTTCAGGATTTCTTTACTTCTACCTGCTTCTTGCTTTTAAGGATGTTAGCAGAATAAAAAACTGACAACCCTGTTTTCCTACTGTGACGTTGTCGCAGTAGATATAGTATTATGAATATAACTATTCTAATACGTGTTCATACTTCAAGACTTGTCATTTAATACCCTGTTCTTCAGGAATTCACAACATTAAATCTCGAACCAGGTCAGGCGGTAAAGCTGCTTGTGTCTCTGGTAAATCGTGGGGCTGTAAAGCATTGACTACGTGTTACATTTTCAGCATTTGTATTATTAAAATATAAATACATACATCATTATTATGATACAAACTTAATTATAAATATATGAGATCTAGGCATGTTTTATTATTTTATTTTATAAACGTGGGCTGGGTTTGAGTCCTAGAATGTTACAATATAATGTATGTTTTATAATAATAATAATAATAATAATAATAATAATAAGTATTATTATTACTAGTAGTAGTATTAGTTGTACATTACAATTTCTAATAGGAAATGGCATTTCTCAGTAGACATCATATAATCAAAAAAGAAGAGAAAGGCATTCATAAGAAAAACATTAATAAATATGTTTAAAAAAAATGTATACAAAATAGTAACAAAATATATAATATTGACTGTATGATAGTTTGGATATAAACGGGACTATATGTACTGTATTACTCCGCGTCTGTAGGTGGCGCTGTGTAACACTGCGCGCACTTTTTACAGCTGAAGACAGAAGTCCCCTCTGGCTTGCCGTATCTTACGAAAGCAAAGGTTAGTTAGTCTGCGTGCTAACTTTGCATTTTGCCGAGCTGACATTGAGGATAACTCACCTACAACCTGTGTTTGATATCGTTCTTCTCCTTAACAGTAAAAGGTAAGAGAGCGAACGTGAGAGCGTGAGAAAAACGTGATGAATCAGGATGCACTGAAAAGCTGAATGAGCAGCTAGGAGTGATACAGTGATCAAACACATTCATACATATTTACATCACATACTGCTGAGAAGAGATTCAATGCGCTTTACAGAGTCAGCAGTTTGATGTGTGACTCTTTATCAGATCCTCTTCAGTATGGTTTAATCACAGACCATTTACATCTGAAAAAACACAAATCGTCGAAACTTGATGCACCTGTGCAGAACAAAAACGGTAGGTGTTTCATAACTGCACATTTACTTTGAATTTCTGTGAAAGAGCCACTTTCTGTATCATTTTGCTACCACAACACAGTATTTCTTAGTTTATTATCAGTATCAAAAAACCTACTTTTAGTTATGCAACTTGTCCAACTACAAGTAGTTAACTACATTGTAAGCAACATTTTGGTATTGAAGTGTCGCTTACATTGATTTTTATTTGTTTGTTTGTTAATCAATCCAAAAAATATTTTTCCAATTAGGTCTGCATGTAAAAATATTTATCGGTAAATAATATCTCACTTGAAATAAAATATAAATACTCAAGAATATGCATTTGAAGAACCTTCAAGGTTTGGTATGTTGGTATGAGAAATGTAAATGTAATTAAACAAAGAGTACGGCCCTGTGAGAACTTTTGTTGGGATCTGGTGCAACATATAAAAGGTGTATTGATTGGGTAATGTTAAAATTGGAGTATTGATGTAGCATGATATTGAAAAGCTTTATTTAAAACGATCAATGAAGACAAAATACCAATTTCTATTTTTAAAAACTGTAGATCAAAGAACTTCAATCATTGCAAAAACGAAATAAAAACCTAATACGACTGTAAAACTATCCTGACCTGCAGATTTCTAATGTTATTTAACACATATACCTTGTATTATGTCAAATCTCAAAGGATATCATTTCATGTCTGACTTTGTTCTCGTCATCATACCCATACTTGTAAAAAAGTTAACCTAACCTTCCTCCAGTCCAGTTCTATTTTGCTGCTGATCCTGCTCTTGACTTTGGCTTTCTGGTTCCTTCAGGATCATCATCATGGTTTCTGGAAAGCGCCTGGCTGACATCGGCTATCGGACCTTTTCCGCCTCCATGATGCTGCTGACGGTTTATGGAGGATACTTGTGCGCGATGCGAGGATACCGCTACATGCAGAAACAAAACCAGCTGAAACTGGCAGCTGAAAACCAAGATCCTGAAATCATCAAAGACTGACATTGGATCGACTGCTCTTCTGTATTTGCACAAATGTGGACATTGCCCATTCCTCTTCTGTTTTCTCATCCATCACAAAATCATGGAGATTCAAAATCTTCTCAGGATATTAATGTGTGCCAACATGTCCTCCACACAAGGAAGACATGTTGTTAGAAGAGCTGCACCAAGCAAATTTACAAAAATCATCTTTGCATCAACGACCTGTTTAGGATCCATGTTGTAGCGGCCACTGTTGTGAGAGTGATGATGGCTGTAACTGTTTATATTATATTAAATTAAATGCCTTTAAACACACAGTATATTTTAGTGTTTATAAACACAACCACAACAAGACAGACATGTTTTTACAACAGAATATATTTGGAAATATATTTTTTAAGGCACTCAAGTGAGAGCACGATACCAGACATGTGGTAAAGTTCTTATACCTGGATTCCTCTATAGGCAGTGACGTCAAACAATTTCATAAACATTTGGTCTCAAAAGTCGTCGTAAAAAACATTAAAACAGAAATAAACAAATCACAAACGATGCATTTCAAAGGGTAACTCCAGGATAAATCTCACAGGGCAGAAAACTGCCGTTTCGAGAGAACTGCACTTTACACACAGTAGGTGCCCTTCTTTAAAGCGCTGATAAAAACCAAAGCTATAGCAACATCTTTGTTTATGTTCCATACCTGCTGTGAAATGTAACACACTTCAAAGTTTTGACTTTAAAAGAAGCAGTTTTCAGCCCCCTCACGGTCCAGTGTGATCAACCCTTAACACAAAAATAACCAAGTTCATCTGACCAATAAAACTGGGACAGAACATTGACACCAACAAACATCTGGCAGCAAATAAATCCCATAACTTGAAAAATAAGGCAATGCAAATCACTCACTTCAACTGATTTCCATATGT
The DNA here is from genome assembly GCF_963584025.1 of Labrus mixtus. Lineage (NCBI taxonomy): Eukaryota > Metazoa > Chordata > Actinopteri > Labriformes > Labridae > Labrus > Labrus mixtus. The sequence continues at coordinate 17,377,238 of NC_083618.1, read as the reverse complement.
CTGTGTTCTCTGTGTTCCACATCGTTACAGGGCTCCTTAAAGCAGATATCAGCGTCTCTTTATCCACCTGTGTGTGTGTGTGTGTGTGTGTGTGTGTGTGTGTGTGTGTGTGTGTGTGTGTGTGTGTGTGTGTGTGTGTGTGTGTGTGTGTGTGTGTGTGTGTGTGTGTGTGTGTGTGTGTGTGTGTGTGTGTGTGTGTGTGTGTGTGTGTGTGTGTGTGTGTGTGTGTGTGTGTGTGTGTGTGTGTGTGTGTGTGTGTGTGTGTGTGTGTGTGTGTGTGTGTGTGTGTGTGTCATAAGACATGAACACACGAGGGACGGACTGCAGGGAGCTCCCAGCGTCAGGCTTTGTGTCACCAGCTGTTGTGGTTCTGCACCCAGGCTTTGGAAGCAGCACAGTGGCCGTTAGTGCCGTTCTCTCCTTTGTTAGGGTGAGGAGAAGCTTTAAGGCTGTCTGAGGGCGTGGCGGCCTCTTCCTCTGAGCTGCTCTCGATGTCACTGCGGACATCGTTGCACACCTGGGTGGCAGATGGAAGCGTAAACGTCAATACACAATGAACAAAGGCAGAGGTATGACACAAATAGAATACATTTTACGGACCCTTTACAGTGTTGTAAATGAACAACCTACTTGAAGTTCAGTTCATCTTTTTGCTGCAGGATGTTGTGATGTCTGTGAATTTCTGTACTAATCATTTAAAATAAGTGTTATTTTTAAATGTAACTTAGAATAATTATGAGATATCCTAACAATTCAAAAGTGTTTTATTTTTGTTTTGTTATTTAGACCATCAGTTTATATACTATCACTAATAGAGATCTGTTCATCATCAAGAGAAAAGGACTTTTAATAATAGACACCTTAAAAAAAAAATATATACCATACATATGAAGACAGGAGTCATGGGGGAGGTAATAAAGCTTAAACTCATTTATGTAAAGCAAAGTAATCAAACCATGAAGGAGCACATACTGTAGTTTGAATTTGTATCATTGAAGTGTAATGGACAACAAACACAGTGCATGATTCTCTATTTCAAAGTCAGATAGGAGACATGAAGCGTTAACAATCCATTCCTACATTTTCACCTTTCTACAAAACTATTTTATTTTTTTATGGTACACCAGGGTTTGAATTTGTAAAAAATTAAATTCCTTAAATCTGTTATTGTCAAAAAGAGGGGAGAATTTCACATGCTGCAGAGATTCAATAATAACAAGAGTTGACTTGAGTCTTAGATACGAAGACGTTTTAAACATTACAGTTCACATAGAGCACATTCATTTTTAGAAACTCAGCTGGTCTGTGATCACTTTAATACCAAAGTGATGACAGAGAAAGATTTCATTAGTGTCCAGAGCTACATGCTCCCTTACTGCCCTTCAGGGAACAGAAAATGTTTCTACTAGAGATTTAAGAGGAGATAAAAAATGTGAAAAACTAGTCAAGCTGAGTTTGTGTACTATTTATGGCCTCAACCTATGTTTAAGTTCAGGGGTTCCCAAAGTGGAGGTCGAGGCATATGTAACGGGTCGCAAGAAGAGTGTTGTAGGTGAGAAGATGATTTCCCATGGAGGGTTTCTCGTCTTATTCTCATACGTTTTCAGACTAAAATCGTTGCTTCTTTTTGTGCAATATTATAAATTACTCGAGAAAAAGAATCACTCTTAAATCTGAACTAGGGCTCCCCTCTTTAGGAAACCAGCAGAGTTGACTGTAATTCCCTGTAATTATTATTACAGGGAAACAATAGGTAACAGCATGGATACTCTCAAGTTTGTCTGACAGTAAAAGAGAACTTTGATACAGAGACAGAGCTCATCCGATAACAGGGTAAACTGTGTCTGTTCGATTTTTAGACTATCGGCTCTGGTGCTGAAAAGTAAGATGAACAAGTTTACAACTTGAAGTGGTATCTGTTCAGCTTGACAGACAGTTTGGCTTCATATTGAAGGATTAGGAGCAAACCGGGGTTGGTAACCACTGGTTGAGTCTAATGACAGGAGTAGCTGCAGTGCAGATTGAGCCTCTTCTGCTCTGTTTCAGAAACCTTTGACACGTTTCTTTAAGAACTCCTGTAAATCTCTATTGTTCATCACAACCACAGGGTGGTGGTGCGGTGCAATTTCATCACACTACCTAATGAGAAACAGCTGGACATACCTGTCATTCATGACACTATAACAAAACTAGTCAAAAAACCCACGCACATCACTCAATTACGGTAGGTGCTGAGTCGACAAAAGTAATCGTTATGATGCAAAAAAAGACTCATATACTTAATTATTTGTGATGAAAAAACATGGCCATTGGAAAAGACAGTAAACATCTCAACATGTAGATCACATTGGTCGTTGAGCATATTGTTTAACCTTTGATTTCAATCGATTTGCCGCTCTGCGAATTGTCAAAGTGGGTGGTTTTTGTTGTGAAGTTGCACTCAGTGGCGATTCTGGAGTATGTTGGGGCTTTAGGCATATATCAATTGGGGGCCCCTCCAACCAGCGTTCATCTACTTTATGTCTGCCAATGTCCCGGCACTTACCGTACTCCTCTTTCAGCTACAACTCATGCGACGCTTAGCCGGGCAATGAGACAGAGGTCTGTCAGATGGGGCCCCCTTAGGGAGGTTTACTGTCGTTGCCAAACTTGCACATTTTGAGCCACTGCTTTGGTTTAACTTTTTCAGCCGTCAGGGGCCCCCTACTGTTCTGGGGCCCCAAGCAGTTGCCTGCCTTGCTTGTTGACAAAAAGCGCCTCTAGCTGCACTGCATACAGGAGTTGCATCTGAAATTGCTTTGTAGGTTATCCACATTTTGATGAACTCCAGGTTCCTGAAGCAAGACAATGTTGCTTAGAAGCTCCGTCTAATTTGCCCTATTTTGATGTCCACGCCCACAGGTTGGACTTCATGTTGTGTTAATAACACCTGAACCTGTTTTTGAACGTTGTGTTCCTTAAATGCACATAACAAATCAATAATTATATATTTGGGAGCCATATTGTTGCGAGTCTTTGTTTGCATTATTACTATAACACAACTACCCATCATTTACAACTCTGCCCTCACTGCTGTTTCTGTGAGTGAATCTGTGAGTGTTTACATTCTGCAGCGGTCGCCCAATTTAACCCACTAACTCCACTGAAGCCTCATGGGAAATTAAATGAAATTGATAGAACTGGTGGGAATAAGAAGAGTAACTACAACAGAAAACTTACAGCAACAAGAGAGAAGGTGAAAGGTCTCAGATGGACAAAGTAAACGGAGAGAAGCAAAATAGCAGAGGAGGAGGGGCTCACTGGACAAAGACATAGAGAAAGGCAGGATCTCCCTCTCTCATTCCAGAGGGAGAGGAAACAAACAGCCTCTGCAGAGAGAAAAGACAGATTCAGGGACAGCTGGGGGAAAAAAAAGTGTAGAGGCAGCCAATTCATTCCCAAAACTAGCTATGTTGTGATGTTCATTTCTATGAACATTTGGAGTATAGACAGATGCCTGACTGGGACTAAGATTTATTTGGTGCCCTTTATATCCTCTCCACTACTTACCTTAGTGTTGTTAAAACCACATTTAATCATAAACAATTTGACAAGCCTTTGTTAGTCACCGCAAATGTTTGTAGTACATGTTATTCAGATGAATTGTCTCAGGTCTATCAGGTTCATCTTTGCTTACACAGCAAAGGACGGTTTTAAACAGTGTGAAATAAAGCTTCAATCTAGGTCACTTCAAACTGATTTTAAGATTCTTCATTTCACGTGTGCAGATTTCTGTCCTTTCGTACATTTCTTTCTTTAAATTTAAATACCAAAGATGCTTGTTAGACTTGTATAAAACTACATTTCTGTAGTGACCCACCTTGCCCCGCATAATGGCTTTGATAGCTATCCGGGCTATGAGGTAGGCCCAGATGATGTGCAACAATTGGAGCACGAGCAGTAAGACGTTGAAGACCCACCAGGAAGGGTACGGCCCCACTATGGCCCAGCTCTCAAACATAGTGGAGTTCAGGACCCTGAAAAACCAGGGACACAAAGAAGTGTGTGAAGGCACATCATTTACTTCATGGTCTCGTTCACTCTGACTGACACACATGAGAAATAACGTATCCCATGGAGAGGAAACAGTAGTCAGGCTGCACTTTCATCATATTATTAATCAGCACTCCTCTAATGAGACCTATTAAAGAAAGACAGGACTGTAATTCCCATCTGGATGCCAATGGCAACAAAGCAGGGGAGTTACATGGACGGACTGTACTGTCAGGTAAGTGTTGGTGAGGTCATGGCTTCCTTTAAATCCAGGTGAGTGACAGCAGGTAGCCAACAGACCCTCCTCCCCCAGCAGAGGTTTGGATTTCAGTCCAGATAGCTGCAAGGGCAACACTAGCTTTATCACTCATCCCCACCAAGACACTGAATATGGCTGCTCAGGTTACTTTCACCAATGATCAGGTTCCCTATTGTCTGCTTCTCTGGAGGTTGAGCTTCAACATACAGGTCTCTGTTGAGGATGAGTCACTTTCCAGACAGCTCCCTTAGCCCGAAACACTAGCACAGGTATCTGCTATATAAGAAGTGTCGGTCACTGTAGGGTAGGGGTGCTGGAAATAGCCTCTTATGGCTGTCAAAATGGTGGTTGTTTCATCTCAAGATGTTTTTCTATACTACGGAGTGCTTGGGTTTTACAGAGTCTAGTTTGTGTGCTGCTGACCAGAGTTACAAATTACAGCTACAGGGTCTGGGCTGAAATTGTAGTAGAGGAGATAAAAGCTCAGCAGGAATCTAATGTTTTTTGTGCAAAAAAGCCTAAAACAACAGCTTACACAGTGTTGTGCTCACAACTTCTTACCACACCTCCGCATTAGACGTTAAAGCTAGCATAAACATGTCCAGAAATATGTTCCATATTGCCAGCTTAAAAACGTGTGAAATCATAAATACATTTGCAATGGAATCCAGCACATTACTAAACAATGAACTATTATTCCTGAATCGCTTTAATATTCACTCTGAGGTCTATTAGAACTCACCATATTGGATATATAACAAGTCGTGTGATGAAGAATATCACACTAAACAAAATGAACAGGGAGTCACACAAACGCTGGTACTTGGCATAGTTGGCCAGCTTGGCTGCCTGTAGGACAAAAAAAACAAAACAGGTGTAAGAGGTCATTATAACCTTTGTGTGTAGAGCATTTTTCTTCCCCCCCAAGCAACCAGTGAGTCTAACCGTGGAGCTGATTATGTATTTTTTCTGCCAAGAGGAAGGAGCTGATAACACTAAACAACAACAACACAGTGTATCTTTATTGTCCAGGCTAATGATGAATAACCGCAGTATAAAGGTTAAGGTTTAAGTCACATGACCATTGTATCAACAACAGTAGTAGGATCCTATGTCTTCTATAGGTTTCTTCTTTTGTTTAGTATCAGTAGCAAAAAAAGGTAATTAAATAAACATTCCCTTTTCATGAGTATGAAGTATAAGAAGCAGGTGGAGATAAATGAGTGTATGTCAAAACAGCAAAAATGCTAACATCAATCAAAAGTAGATTTTTAGGTTTGAAATGTGATTATAAATTATAAATAGTGCAGTTCAGTTTGTGTTACCTGGTTGCTAAAAAAAAAAAAGGAAAAGATTAATTTAGATAATCAAAGAGCATGTGAGCACAGTCACCACTGGCCTCTAGCAGGAAGTCAGAGGCATCGTGGACACACATCACCAGGCTTCCTACTCGCGCCATGTTGTTAACATAGGAAAAGCTGATGAGACAGACAGTAGCCAAGTGATGGATGAACATGATGAGGAAGTCCTGAAATCAAAAACAGAAAGAGGGTGTGTAAGATGACAAGGTCACATGCAGTAGCGTTATTACAGTGTCACACCTCTTTGTTTTGCAATCCAGGGCATTTGTGTAACAAACATAATGCAATTGAGGATTAAAAGCTGACACATAGGGGGCATCCTAGTGAACTTGTGGTCTAGACGGATACATTTAACCGCAAGGCGTGACATAAGCCTCTTTCTTACCCAATGTTGCCATGCTTAAATTTCAAATGCCCGAAAACAATAATGTAAAAAAACATAACAACATGGATAAAACATTCCATCTGTGTCAAAAGATATAATTTACAGTACATAGCCCACGGACACATTATCAAAACAGGAAAATTGAGCTGTCATCAAGAACTGAAAGTGAATGGCTCTAACCACCATGATAAGTAGAATGAAGTAAACATCAAAGACTATTAATAGATTCAAATCAAAGATCATTTAAAAAAAGAGAAAAAGAGTCCATACAGCAGTTCTGACACACACACACACACACACACACACACACACACATACTGTATATATACACAGTAGATGTATATATTGTAAGCCACTTCTGCAGACTTTCACACATTTGATTAAATCATTTAACAATGATTAGATATCTCTTCAGTATGATTGATGTTTGTTCAGTTTTATTCTTGTAAATGTTATTTGGTGGAAATAAATGGCAGACTATAGATGAGGCCATAAATCAGTTTTCAAAAGAAGCTTCGGCATATTCACAAATGAAAGGCAATACTTTTAGTTTAGTCATTTTTGTGTACAGGAATAACTTCTACAGCCCATATGATAGGTTTGTCTGGTCTTTTAAAAAGCTCTATTGAAAAGCCTGATGTGCAGTCAGTGTGAGAGGGAAGGTCAAATGTTGCTCGAATGTTCAGAACTGACTTTTCCAGAAGAGGAAGCAGGTGAGGGAGATTACATCAAACTTTAATCCGACTCAGAGCTCACCACGATCTTAAATAGAGGGAGCAGATTTAGGTGAAATATTAACATGAGGAAAATCATAGGACAAAAACTTGGCCGGAGACTTCAGATGGAAGCTTAAGATAAGAGACATTTGTATCTGACAGATCAGTCATCTGGTCTGACAGCAGCATACTGCGGGGGTGGATAGATAGATATGTAGACTGAGGGAGGCATGAAACGAGAAAAAGGTAGAAATGGCGGTGACCTGACTACATCAACCTTTAGTATCTTACCACAAAGACTGAATTTATGAAACCAGCAACGTGCAACAAACATCTTTACAGATCTTCCCAAAAATGTTCTTATTTACTCCATACCTTTATGATGCACACATGAATGCACATGCATATAAAGGCCTTAGGGCGATGAACACACATGCAGTGCAACAATCCATTTCATATATATTATACAGGATGCCACTTAAAGGTAGCCTATAATGTAGAAGTGTAGTAAAAGCTCTGACCTACTTTCCCAGAGTCATTCCAATCATTTGCTGAATTAAACATTAAAAGCTAAGTGTCTGCGTCTGGAACTAACTCCAGCTCTAACAGGCGGGTCCTCTGGAATTTCTGTCATTCTAATTGAGTTAGGCCCACTCCATCCTGCATTCACATGACACCGTGTGCCCTCATGCTGAAAATCGAAAGCATTCACAGACTGAGCAGCACCAGGCCCCGGTCCAGCCCTCCAAAAAGACATGAACATGTGACTTGAAATAAAAACCCACATGGGCACACATTCCTACCAACATACTCTCTGCCAAATGAGGAACAATAGGAGTATTTAAAGGGAGTGGCAGCTCTTGTGGTTTTACCTAACAGAAACAGATCTACTGCAGTTCTGCTTACCTTCCTTTTAATGTCTGTGAACTGGGAGAACATGAGTGACCAGTAGAAAGCCAGCTCTGTCACATAGTAGTGGTAAAGACCTGGAGTCATGACCTGCAGAGACAGACAGGATCAGAACGTTTCAGGGAGGCAGTCAGAATAAGTGTCTAATTCATTTTTAAAAACACAATCTGCTGAATTTCATACACTACTAAGAGTGAGAGATTGACAAGTGTACAACTCATCCTCACATACATCCTTACCCAATGAGTTGCCCTGATGTCAAAGTTACTAAAGCAGCGAGGTGTAAGAAGCCTCAATGTGAAACTGCAGCTTGAGTCAGTTAACAGCGATCCTGTCTTATATGGACACTAAAATGTAGATAGAAGATATTAAATGTTAATACTAATTAGGGCCTGAGCATCGACCTCGGAGTGAGGACCCTATTGTATCTGTAGGAGCTTTTAGTCATGGTTTTCTTTTGCACAAATTAATCACTTATTTGGGGGCCTTAACGTGCACGAAAACTCACACATTTTTGCAACCGGATCGGGAGTGCAAGAAATTTACGTATTTTAGTGTTTCTGTACAAGTGCAAGGCAAAATGGCTCAACGGCACCCCCTTTTGATTTTTACAAAATGTTTTTTTGACTACCTACATGAACATTTCGCTACATGTTAAGCATCCCAATAACTACAAAAAGGTGATTGGAAGTCATCATGTAATGTCAACAGGAAGTCCGCTATGATTTTTTCAATGTCAAAAAAGCACCATTTTCAGTGTTTACAGGGTACCTACTTGAATACACCTGCTCGAGACCGTTTATCTGATCAATTCAAATTTGGTATCAAATGAAAGTAGACAAGTTGAAGATTCATAGTTGTGCGAATCACAAGGTTTCACCATAGGGCGTGGCCAGGGCGTGATGTCAAAATTTGTCGTCTCGCCAAAAAAAGGAAATGCTTATAACTAATATTCAGTGAGCAATCATCACCAAAAAAATTCATGCATGATACGGTACCCATCCTGAACACATCTATGACTGAATTTTTTTTAATTAGTCACCTGTTGACATAGGAAGTCACTAATTCTGAGCACTATTTCATTTGCATTAGCCATTGCCACGCGGTTGCTCATATCTCCCTCAAAATCGCTTTTGGCCATCCCAAGACTGCTTTAGAGTGTCATCTAAAGCCGCAACTTCCCATAAAATAAGTCAAATGCAGACTGCTTCGTATAGCTGCATAACAATGTGCTGAAAACAACATGAGTACGAGTACATCTTCATGATGTGAACACTTGTATGACTGCTTTTTATGACACATTTGTATTCATATAAGAACAGTAAAAGGGCAGTGAAGTAAATAAATGCCAACAATGCTTAAGCTGTTTGCTCAAGTGTCAGGAAGGAGAGGAAAAAAGTCAACACAAGCTACTTTTCTGCTTTCCATGATTAACTGTGCACCAGTTTATTACAGGGCAAAGTCTTGTAATTCAATACAACAGCCCATGTTTATTTTCTGTTTGTTCAGCTAGCCACGTAATATATGAAGCTGTAGTTGTATTGGAGTGCGCTACGGATTATATAGATAGAGATTTAAAACCGTCATACCTGATAGGGATAACCGTACCAGCAATGCCGTGTATCCCACATCCAGGGGCACTAAAAAAAAACAAATAGCATTAGTTCTCCAAGCTATTCATAATGTTTTCATTTGTAGAAATATTTCCAGCCAATCAAATAGTTGCATTGGTGGTTCTTTCATTGATAACAACAAATGTTTGCCCACCTGCCAAAGAAAGTGGAGCCCGTAGGTAAATATGCACAAATAAAATGTAAACCTCCACCTAGATAAAGAGAAGAAATGTGTGAAAGACAAAAACACACACATAGTCCAATATGCACATCTACTTGCACATACTCCAAAAACCAGCAGAGCCTCACCACAGAAACACACACACACACACACACACACACACACACACACACACACACACACACACACACACACACACACACACACACACACACACACACACACACACACACACACACACAATGTCACACCACACCTGCACAGAAAAAAACAACCATTGAGTGCTCAGTGCTCAGAGGAGTAAAGATGAACACAATAGGCATTAACCTACATGCTTTCGCAGAACTTAGTGTGTGTGCTTGGTTTATCTTGGTTCCTGCGGTGTCTGAACCAACGCTGGACCTTTCGCACCTCCCAGTCCAGCTGTTTGGAGAGGCCACTGAGGTGGCGAGAGTCTGGATTCTGTGCACACAGAAAGAGAGAGAGGAAACAGGAAACAAGTCAGTTAGGATCAAAGAGCCAGACTAGAATGAAAGAAAAGCTACGCCACTACATCTACAGTATCAGTATAAGCATTAGCATTTTGCAATTCTGCCGATGATCCCCTATTTTGGCTTTAATCTCAGAGAGAAGCAAAAGATCACAGACTCAACGAGAGCATTTGAAGTCAGCAAATCCTAAACTGGTCAGGGTGAAGGTTGCAATAAAAGTTTCAGTGAAAAGTGCAAGCTACCCTTACTGAAGTTAGACGTCTCTGCCAAAGTTACATTCAGGGCAGAAATGTTTTGTCACACTTTGGCTGGGCAAATCTCAGTTCCTTTAATCCACCAAACAAATCAATGTAAGATTGTTCCTGTTCTTTGTGCCAGTAAAATTAAATGGATCTACTATGAATCTTTTGATTAATTAAGGGCATTGTTTAATTGCCTTAACGCTACGTGTTTGACTCATTTGTTCTCTGAAGATTTCAAGAAAATAAGGCATGAAATTGTGAATTCAGAATCTGGAAAAAGTTTTCACTGAACTCTTTTATTTACTGACAGACATGAGATCAGATAGACTAGTGTAGTGTAGATGCTGTATTTTCTGGAACCGTCTTTAATGATGACATATCACTCCTATCTGAAATCCTACGAGGAAGTGTAAAGACTAAAACACACACACACACACACACACACGCACGCACGCACGCACGCACGCACGCACGCACACACACACACACACACACACACACACACACACACACACACACACACACACACACACACACACACAGCCTAACATCCTTCACTATTCATCTCTCACCAAATCCAAATTTAGTCAACATGGTGTTATAATCCATAGGCAACTTTAACTTAACCATTACATGACTTCTGTACATCCTCCATTTATTATTTAGTTGACGGACAGAGTGAATAATGTGGTATATTATCATCCATTACTGAAACAAATGCTTCTCTAATAGAAGCAGGAATATGTCAAGAATGAGACCAAACCTGTGTGATGGATGTAAACACTTTCTCCAGCACTGCATTGGGCTGAGCTCTCCGCCCAACACCAGGATGGATATGTAGACTGCGGGCACAGCTACTTGCAATAAATCTGTATCAGAGGTAAAATACAAAAACAAAGGAGACATGAAGGGTCACAGGACATTTTTAAAACTTACATAACAGTTTTGAAAGGAACAAAAACGACAGGACTGGTTTGGCCGAGATTTTACATACCATTCAATCAATGATCGGAGTAAGAGGGTTTCTTTGTACATGCAGAACCGTCAAACTGTCAAATACCTGATATTTGAACATCATTTAAAGTCAAGGCTCTTTTTTATATCAAGTGGAATGCAATTCTCAGCAGCAGTAATATAAAATGAGTTGCATGAATATGATTTCCAGATGGGAGCCCAGAGACACGGGTAAACAAATCAGGAATGAGAGCTACAGCATGAAGAAGGTCTGCTGAAGGTTTAAAGATAAACTGTGCAGCTTAAGACTGCTGGTAGAACTAACAAGCTGATATTCTGTAGGAAGGTCTTTTTTATGTGTATGTTTGCTTAAGTACGCATATCTTATACACATGCATGCAGAATGCACAATATACCATTCTGCTAATTGTGCCAAGTTATTGCAATGAATTACAAATGCATTGAATTTACCAAAATATGCAGAGATGTACCAGGAAAGGCAGACCTGAAAAAACCTGCTTGCTAGTTAAAAGTAATCAATAACATTGCAGGCTTCAACAAGCGTGAGATGAGGCAGGAAATGCATTCATGATTTTCCATAAACCGTTTTAACACATGCAAAAATCTCCTGGTAACTTCCCCAGGGTGAGCTGCATGTGTGAAAACAGCTGCATTTATTTCAACCAGCGGCCTAATTATTTATCCACGTGAAGTCTCTGTCGCTGAGAAGATATGTGAACACTGCAGTGATGTCATATATCTAAAGCCTAAAGGTGCTATGTTCGTGCACGTAATGAATCTGCTTTATTATGTTGGCTGCCAGCCAGTGTGTTATTGAATAAGTGTTAGTTGATACTGTGAATAGGTCCAATTACATGTAGCGTTGATATAAAGACAAAACAGTGTAATTTTAGAGTTGGACTTTGTCACTTTGTCCGCACTCTTAGATTTTCACAACATCAGGAGTCTTGCCTCTTCCTCCACTTCACACCTTGAGAGACATTTTTGAAAAAGCAACTCATGAAGATTTCAGTCTGTTCTGAAATTTTCTAATAATTTTCAGGAGTGTATGTGTGAAGACAGATAGGACTTTTTCTGAAGGGCCCCTTTAAAGTCTCTTTAAGAATGTCTGGCCAAAGAGAACCAAATTAGTATTTTTGTAGATATTCCTAATGATAAGTGTTTGTCTTATCTTGAAATTATCTTAAAATGGGTAATGACTCATCCTGCACTCAGGGATTATACTGATTTTGCATCTTATGAAAGACGTTCTTGACTTTTTATGTCCCATCCCATGACGCACAGGACAAATCTCTTTCAAGACACATAGATATGCAAAATCTAAGTGTTTTCTAAACTGTTAAAAGTATACTATGCACAACATTAGCCACTATGATGCTAGTACCAACACAACCACTACAACTACCACAGACCAGTTCTCTACTGTAGTATCCTCCCACCTATCAGCTGTTTGGAGGGAGAATAATACTGTTTGTCCCTCTCCTATCTCTGTCCCTTTCCTGCTGTGGCTGGGTTAGGGGTTATACTTAGGGGTTAAAGTAGACTGGTACTTTCTGGTTCAGTGGCAGTCACGCTCGCACTTTCAGCCAGAAAACACATCAGCTACCGTTATGTCATCTTAAACAACAGTTTGTCTCTTTATTCATTGCTTCTAAGTCGTTCCGAATTGCTTCTGAACTGTGTATGCTGTGTTTTGATCTGTGTTGTTTGATGGAGTCTAGCTGCTTTTCATTACTGCTACTGTAGCCTGTCAAATTTGCCTAACATGCCTATCCAGATAAACCCGATGAAATTAAATGCTGTTCTTGAACCGTTTGGACTACAAGCACAAAAAGGATTCTTTTGAAAGCTTAAATTCTGCAGTTTCAGAATATATTGAAATTCCTCAAAAAGTCATCAAAACGTGTGTACGACTGTTGAAATAAAGCAGGCCTTCGTCACAGATTGCAATCTGTTTACCATTAGATACGCTAAGCAGCATCTTCCGTGCAATTGTAAATGACAATAATTGCTTCATAAAATTTTATTATTACAGAAAATGCAGTGTGAAATTGGGGAAAGCGGTGGAAAATTTGAAGCAATCGTTAGATCTTTATGGCTGTAATGTGTTTGGATTAAGTCTTTCCCTGGATTTGGATTGTGGGGAGCCTTGCTGATGCAGCAGGACTGTTTTTAGCAGAAAAGTTTTGGTGTTTCATGATATTCTGTTTTATTCCAACAAGACAGACGGCAGCTCAGACAAGCTGTTTGTGAGGTGACAAAGAGGGATTGCACTGTAATACATTTCCAAGGTATGCTACTGTGCATTGGTGTTTCTTTACTTCATAAACACAGCGCATGCCAAAGGGCACGTTTGATTTATTGGTCCGGGACATTTGATGTCAGATGTTTCTAATTTATTTCTACTCGATACAGGAATTAAAATATTGAAACATTTCTTCTTTAGTATGTGACTGTGTGTATCCGAGTAGAGGTGATCAATATGAAGAAAGGAAGGTTGTGGTAGTAGTATTAGCAAGCATTTAAAACTACTCTCACCCCTGGTTATACTCCAGGGGAGAAAATATAAACAAGGAGTGCGGTTAATGTGTCCTCAGCTAATGATGAAATGAATGAACGAATGAAATAAAACAAAGATTTGCTGAAGGGGAGCTTCCCAAATCCCCAGTGATTCTGGGATATCTGCTTTACTCTTGGAACACTATGACCTTGAATGCACCCTGCCTGTAGGTCTGTTCTGCATTATGAAAACACTGTCACGTTCAGCTGGAAAAGAAGCTCTTAGCTTAACATAAATGTTTTTCTGAAAAAGGTGGAGAGAGCTGTGTCACAGGTAAGACAAATGGTTTATTATGTCAAACATGACTTCTGCCTTAAATTCACTACTGTAAATAACTATCACAAATATCTCTTCTTGGCTACTATGTGCGCTTTAAAAAAAAACACTTTTCATGTCCAAACATCAAGAAATCCTTTTTTGTGAGGAAGGCATTGCTCCAACATATCAGGTTGAATTTCAGATGGAACCTGTGAGTCAGGTTCAGCCAGGTTGAGGTTCACACACTTTGAGTTTGGGCCAGATTTTGTGTCTGTCGTTTGTCTGCAAGAACGGGTCTTTGTGTGTGGTAATACACTGAAAACCATTTCGTCCAAATATTGATTTGCACTATGAAAAAGCCTGACAGGACAATTAAAAATGAATCAGAAAAAATAACATTTTACTTATATTTTGTTTTGTGTTATTAAGAATATGCATGTTGTGTTGAGGCTTAAAATCTCACAGCTAAAGTGCTACCAAAATACATAAATGTAACCCATACCATCTATTTTAAAATAAGGAAATGAGAACTTTCCCTTCACACTGTTTTGTTTAGCAGGATAGTAAGGGGCTACATCAATCATTGACAGTGTTGTTGTTACAAAAATGTAAACAGAAACTGTTGGAGAAAAACATTCCTGTAGTTGTAATCTGTGAGATCTATAAATGTGAACGTGTCCCTCTAAAATAAAGAATAAAGACAAATACAAATACTTCCTTTTGTCAGGGGAAATGTGGAGCTACTGCACTGAAACTGACTTCATAACTCAGACACAGTGGTATACCACAGTGGCTTTGTAAACAGCTCCCTCTTTCAAGTCCTCGAGGTCAACCCAAGGTATTTTAAGTCAAGTACATTTAAAACAACCAAAGTTGACCAAGGTGCTGTACAAGTTAAAACACAATATCAAAAGACCAATATGTATAAAAACAGCAATAAATAACACAATAAAAAAAATCCCATAAATAGGAGACAAATAAAAAATGTCAAAATGTCAAGCTCAACTAGTATTAAAAGCCAAATTGTCCAACAGAAAGAGTTGTGTCTTAAGCAAGTTACTTGATTGAGCAGTTCTGATATTAACAGGAAGGCGGCCTGCTTGTAGAAAAAATACTCGCAAATGCAAAGTAAAGGAAGACTAACATCAAAAACTGGAAAATAAATATCAATGTTATTCTGTAAATCTACAAAACTCCAACAAACTTCTCACTGACACACAAATTGACCCTAAAGATGACACGTGAATAGTAGTTTGTGTGATGAACTCTTGACCTTTCAGCTGGAAATTCCTTTCAGTGTTAACGCAGACTCCAAGCTATTTTCATGTCTCTGAGGAAAGTGTAGACAAATGAGTCAGTAAGTGGTGCAGATAACCGCCCACCCACAGTCTGAAATGTCACAGTGTTACAAGATCATGTGACCTGATCATGCAGCTCTCAGAATGTCAGCTGTCTGGGTTACAACTATAAATATAAATATATATAAAAATATAAAAACAGCAGAGCTCCAGCTGACAGCTTAAATAGAAGAACATACAAATATAAAGTCTATTAGAAAATATAGAATATATAATAGAATATAAAAAAGGTTAAACACATATCAATATACAAGCAGGCAATAAAGGCCATGGACCAGAAACCCATGAGACAGCATCACTGTGACATTTTAAGAAAACAATTTTATACATTGTAGCAACCTAAAACTAGTTTTTAAATGTCTAAATAATCATTTTCCACCACTGTTTTCTGAATAAGCCATTAGGCATCAGAGCTCTCATCAGTGCGATCAAAAGCCATCATCAGTGGTGATTTTCCTGTCACACTGTAACAAAGACTACGACTGTACTAAGACCTTATTTTGTCTGATTTATCTGCAGAGGGGGCAAAACTTTGGAATTCTTCATCTACCATCTTAAAATTAGAGACCTTTAGTAAAACTTTTAACGGAGGACTAGCTGAAATAAAAAACCCTCCACGCCCTTGCCCCTCTCCGACTGCCTTCACCTGTACACCCCATCCCGGTACCTCTGCTCTTCATACATTGGTCTGCTTTCCATCCCCCACACCAGACTCCGTTCCTATAGAGACCTTCAGCGTCACAGCTGACACCCTCTGGAGCACCCGCCCTTCAGACATTTGCAACACCCCCATCTTTGGACACATTTAAAAAGCTCCTCAAACACCATCTGTTCACCCCAGCCAACAGTCTGTCATAACTCCGCCCCTCCATCAGACCCCCACCCTTTGATAATTGTCTCACTCTTTTTTTGCTCTTTCTTGTATTCTTCTTATCTTATTCTTATGTTACTCCACCATGTAAAGCCTCACTGGGTCCCTTGAAAGGCGCTATATAAATGTATTATTATATTCCTATAGCCATTTAAGCAAATATATTTTTAAAAATTCAACCCCTCGCTCTTCAGTATTTTTTGTTTTTATTTGTGGGTTGATTTATTAGGCTATACAAAGAGCTAAATGTAAACCCATTTTTTTGCCATTACAGGTTGCTTGCCTGCTGTCTTGCCAGCCATATGCAAAGTGAAAACATTTAAGGTCAAAATGTTGTCCTTTAACCCT
Organism: Labrus mixtus; assembly: GCF_963584025.1. Taxonomy (NCBI): domain Eukaryota; kingdom Metazoa; phylum Chordata; class Actinopteri; order Labriformes; family Labridae; genus Labrus; species Labrus mixtus. The sequence goes on along the minus strand of NC_083618.1, from coordinate 17,360,679 downwards.
GTCTACATTAAATAAAGTCTGTGAGCTTTAATTCAAAGTATGGGATTACTGATTTTTCTTCAATGGATATAAAAAAAGTGCCTTAACAATAAACATGCAATATATTTCCATATGATCAGACGGAACTAGAAAATACCAAAGATAGTCGATGCAAGAAATGTGAAGTGACACTTTACCTCTAAGTGCTCACCTTTTGGTGTTCAGGAAACTGTTTTATAAAGAGAGAATATTATTATGATGCAGAACCACTACTGAAGAAGAGCAACAAATTGGCTGCACTTAAAACTACCAATCTAACCCAGACAAGGAAGCTTTGCCTACTCATTCAAATAGTGCCACGCCCAGTGCCCATATAAGCTCAACAGCCTGATAGCATCAGGTGAACCAGCGTTGAGCCAAAGTGAAATTCTCTATATGATGAAACCAACATTGTGTAACTGTTGATAAGGAGAATGTTCCAGGTAGTAGGAATCTGACACCTGCCACAAAAAAGCCAGAGACTGTATGTTTCTTTAGGAGGAAGGCCAAGAAAGAAAACTTTATCTGATTGAAAAGCAGTGCTCCTGTTTTTGTCTCTACGTATGATCCAGCTCTTAAGCTCCAAGTTCTTTGTTCTCCTTATCCTGAAGTGATGTTTAATTCAGAGTGATGAAAAGTATGTGGATCAAAGAGCCAGCTCTCATACCAGACAGAAAAAAGACTTTTTTTCAAAAACAAGGCCTTTAAACCTTTTTTTCTAAACCTTTAAGTCACCTTTGGAGAAGAGTTTTAGCTTTGCATGATAAATAACTCTTGTGACAGTGAGAGTGAACAGGCCCAAAAACGGTGTTGTGCTTATCACTGCAATTGAAACAAATCAAAGACGGCACGTTCTGCAGAGCAGTTAGACTGGATAGATCACTTTCATGTTGCAAAATGTTATCAAAAGTTACTCAAGGCAATCTGCATGTCTTTGTTTAAGTGCAGTATAAGCATTAAACATGTTTAATGAGTAGAGCAAACATGCAGTGATAGCTGTCTATAGTTTTATCAGCTACGAGCTCAAGGGCGGCAACGTTTTAAATGTGACACAGCTCGAGAGTCTGATTCATTCTGAGTTGACTTTACAAAACTGCCTAACTATTCAACAACCTCTCTCTAATATACTGTCCCCCCCTTCACATGTGTTGCTGACTTTGTCTAGGTTCTGCTGCAGGTACAGGTCTTTAAAATGCATGACACACAGGAGGATGAGTTGACAGTTAACTAGTCTGTGCAAGCCTGAGCCTGCAAAGCTAATTGGCAGACAGCAGCATGAGAGGGGGAAAAAGCAGGAGACACCAGCTAATCTATTTCTGTAAAACGTCAAAACATCCCTGTTCCCCCTCAGAACCTGACCACTCCAACATACACAGAGCCTGTAACCAAGGGACAGGATCCGTGTGGACACTTGTTGCTCTGATGGCTGTGAACAGAAGAGCAGCGACCTACATACAACCTTGACACTGTGAAAGCTTGACCCTATTCACAGCACAGAGCTTTATGTAATTGTGGCCTTTCTTTCACTCGCAAGGATATAGCATGTTTTGAAACAGAAGTCCCAGTTCCTGGAGAAACTTTGGGTAGAGACAATGCCAGATTATGTGTAAAATAAACAGATCTCTGAACAGGGAAATAGACTAGAAAGTTGGATTGAAATGTAAACATTAATTTATGATTTAAAAGTTTTTATTCTACTTAGATATTCACAAAATACTGAGGGGAAATAAAATCATTAGTACAAAATAAACAACAAAGCTAATAGAGCTGTGTCTGTTTCTGGAGGCTGTGTAGGCGTGGCACATCAGGTTTTGATTTAGTTTTGACAACCTGAAAAGCTCCAGCTTTATATGTTTGAGTCACTTCACTTAAATGTAGCCCATTAATCTGAGTATAATTGATTTCATTCATTTGTCCCTAATTGGCAAGTAAGAATCTGCTCTCCAATCCATTAGTCCTGAGTTAATACATGTAGAATCTATTGGCAATAACATGGCTTTGGGCATCAGAAGGTTTCTGGTTTCTGTTTCGTAGTCTGAGTATTATGAGCCACTAGCATTTCAGCAAGCTTTATTTCATGCTGGCAAATGATCTGTGTGGAGAGCAAAAGAGGAGTAAGCCTGAATTCTATCAGCAGTCATCTAACAACAATTTTAGATATCAAACTCTGATAACAGTCCTCTGCATCCAGGTGCAGCTAATCCACTCTTAGACATCACCTCTACACTCCAACAACACCATTGTTTCTAAAAGTCGTTAGTCTGACTGACTTCATCATTTACAGCTGGCTACCTTAGAGGCTGCTAAAAGTTGTCTGTCACAGAGACTATTTGTCGTCAGACTATAATTATGGATGCCCTAGCCAAGACACACAATTACTCTTTAAGCATAATAGTGAACAAACACACCCATTGTAGGTATTGATGTCCCTATGTGTGTTTATCAAAACACGGATGCAATGCTAAATGATGGCTCCTTCTGTTGTGTTACAAACATAATCTCACTTGACTTCTTCTATCAAAAGTAGATAACTTCATTCAAAACTCATACACTGAACCCTACTTTAATCATCCACAGATAACACTAACAGTGGGTTCAATAGCCAAATACCTGCAAGATTATTAAAATACCCTGACTATGCCCACTTCAATCCAAATATCAGGGAAAGTTACAAACACAATAGATTAGGATTTTTTAGATGTTTATATAAAAACCCGTTAATTGCATATTTAGATATGCTATGTACAGTTTTGTTTTTCAGTGGCTTTATTACATCAAATCCACTTTTTGTTTAGCATCTAGTTCTGACACAGTTAATACCTGGTTGTTTCATGAGGAAACAGTCAAAATCAGCCACAACAGATTTCAAGGCAATTCTGGTTTCTCCTAATCTCATACGCATACACAACACCAGTAGGCAACACATGACACAGCTTAGGAGAGCCCAGCCTTGCACACTCTTCACAGCCTGACTGCTCTCTGTAACAAAGTCACTGCCAAGTTAACCGGGAAGCCATGATTGTGATCAAACAAGAAGAAACTGGTCTGGGAGAGGAGGGGCCGGCTGTGAGAGCCATCACACCAGTCAGAAAAGAGGAAGTTGCATGTAGAAGAGAAATCCTGCAGATACTGTACATACTTTGATTATTACATGCCAGACCACAGCAGTGGCTGGTTAAATGTACCATTTAAATGAAATAAATATAAATCAAAAAATATAAATGTGTTACTGCCATGCCACCACCATACCTGTAAGTTATTATAGTCTTCCTAACAGCACTACATTATCTCTTCTTTACAGCATCTTAGCTCATATTATGGTGAACAAATAACAGTAAGAAGGAACATTTTTTACACAAACTATATGTAGAGAGCATAACTACAGCTAGAAGAGGCCACATTTTCTACATACAAATGTACACTGCTAATTGTATAATATAAGAGTTGAAAAGGCAGTCAAACAGAAGTACTGCCAGAAGGTCAAATGTCAAATGGTTATGTTTGAACATAACCACTGAAATAGCTTCAGCAATATTTTTTATAAACAGGGTAAATTGTTGTAGTATGAAAAGTCAACTACAACAACTAATATATTTATGTACCCTGGAATTACACTTCAAAACCCTCACACCAAAACATGTGGAAAAAAAACCTGCCTGGCCTTGACCTTAAAGGGCCAAGCAGACTCTGGTCACACACACACACTTAATACAGACAAACGATACCAGCCCTTGTGTCATGTGCCACCCTTTGCTAAAGAAGTACGAGCCCCGGGATAATGTGAGTGACAGAAGCGTGTTAAGTGTTTACTAGAAGAAAGAATATTTTTTATTTAAAAACTAGGGTACATAAATATATAAACAAAATTCAAAATATATAAACCTCCCAGCCTCACTTTGTATATTTTTTAAGTTTTATTTTGGGGCTTTTTATGCCTTGATTAGAGAGTCATAATTGAACCCCTGTACATGATGCGTGCAAACTGACCACTATGCCAACGTCGCTCCTGACTGTGTCTGGTCTAACGTTTTTATTATTGCTCACTTTCAAACATAAAATCCTGAAAACCCCAAAAATTAATCAGTCAGTTAATATGACAAAATCATTTTAAAAAGTATCGTCAAGCCAGGGTCCTAAAAGAAGGTTCACAAATTATTAAAATGATCAACATAAAAAGCTGCGGATTGAGATCTATAAACAGATCACAAAAGTGTGAATGAGTGATTTGACTATGCCTTGACTGCCTTCTTTTATTACAGCCACTGGCTCATGTGTTTGCAAGTATTTTGAGCCAATCTGCCAGGCAGGCCACAATAATGGACAGAACGTTACATTTAAAATAATTATAAGTATGCTTTTTAAAAGGAGCGTTTCTATTGTTAAGTAAGGATACTATTTGAAGAAACTATGGGGTCTAGTATTTCCTCTATCTCTACAACTCTTTTAAAGGGAAGTATAAAGAGAAAGAACGAGATAAGTACGTGTGTTTAGGACCTGCTGAGAGAGGAGTAGGACCTCAAGCTGTGGATGAGGGTTTTTTCCTGATAAATAAATGAATGAGGCAGCGGGCCGGTTAGAGTGTCAGACAGTGACAGAGCAAACACTCTCTGATAACATCGCTGTGAAGAAGTCTCTCCCAGAGGACAGCCTCACACTAGAGAGGGACAGACAGTCAACTCTGGCACCTGAGAAAAGCGGCCTCAATGCTTATCAAACGCCTCGACTAGACATCACCAGTATCTGATCGCTCTTTATTTACAGTTACTTGATCTTGTCTTAATCAAACAGACAAAGGGTGATGCTGTGCTTGGGGCTATTGTCAAGTCTAGAAACCATGCCAGAGTGATGACAAGCCATCTCCTGCTTCCAGTCCAATTCAGATTTGATGGAATATTGATGAAAACTATTATCAATATGTACTTCTCGTAATGAAAAGAGGACAACCTTTTTATCTGTGTTCATCATGCATAATAATACACCTATCCATTGTTGTCAGCAAGATAGATCTCACACATGAACACAACTTTCAGAATTTTTGATTTATAAATGCAATTGTCAGAGGTAAAAAGGCTAAAACAGTCACAAGATTTCAACATCAACTCCACTAAGTTTTCCAATAGTCCGAGTTAGATGTGATGACATCTTGCTAGCAATCGCAACACTTGTAATAACTTCATTATTCGAAGTGGGGTATCTACTGACATTTGATCTTTCAATAAGCAAAACTTCTAAATATTTAGATCTTGTTTGAACCACAGACTTTAAATCAGGCATCTCATCAGAGCTAGATTTAGAGAAGAGTGGTATTGGACTAAATATTGCAGCAGTCAATGTGAACCTTGATCAAATGACTTTTTATAGCCGTGTCATTGGGTAACAATCTAAACATCAATATGTGGCAACAGTTGTCTTATGACCATACGTTACTTCTTTACACTTAAGCAACAGCAACCTTAGCATAGACTGAAAGATTGACACTGACACTGTTTTCTGACAACTTTCCATCATCTCACATTCACTGTTTTGGCCTTTTTTGTTGTAAACCTTAATTAGTTTTATTTGATCTCATATTCATATTGAGATCTATTCTGGGCACTAATGGCCTAGTGGTTAGTTTGCGTGCCTCATGTACAAAGGCTGTATAGTTCTCGAAGCGGGCGGCACGATAAAGGCATAAAAGTCCAAAAATGAATCTTTAAAGAAAGATAAGAAATATTGAGATAACTATATCACACCCCCACCAAATGTCCCCCTCAACCTGACCTGGCTTTGACACTATGCCCCAAAACATTTAACCAAGCATTAGATTTTCATTAGGTTTATAAATATGGCTTTTTATTCTTTGATTGCCTTGATAATTAGAATCAACAGCCATGTTATAGTATTACACAATGCAACTCTCCTCTTCTTTTATACTGAAGCTGCAGTAAATAGGATGCCCAGCCACTATAACACATACATGTGAAATCTATCGGATTGATGAGAGGCCATACCCTAAAAGAATCAATTTGTCTAAGTTAAAGATAATACTAAAACCAAATAAAAACAAAATACAAGTTCAGCCAATGAGTCACAGAGATTATCCTGTTGCCACTACCTCACATCAAACGTGATTCTTCCAAAAACATGAACATCATATTTTCTTTCTTTCACACACACACACACATTTTTAAGGGAGGTGTTTTGAAATACGTTAGAATAATCTGGATTCACTTCTATTCTTGTTCTCCTCAAGGTTTCCGACAGTCAGAAGGAGTTTTTCCCTTTTCCATTCATCGGTAGATACATTTGATGCCTCTGTAAATACTATGATAGTATGGTCTAGACCTGCTCTTAATGTAAAGTATAATGAGATTACTTAATTGTTCTGATTTATGAATGAAAAAATATGGATAAAGTACTACCAGATACAGACCAGACAAAGCTACATACACTTGACCTGATATTGATTAATGTGTAACTCCACTCTTTCCTTTCTTATCAGCACAACAGTAGTCGCTCGAACCAAGCTTATCATTATTTGAGGAAGAGGGTCAAGTCTGATAACTGCAAAAACATCTGAACAATGCAACAACAGTCAATTTCAATAACAGGAACCTTTACTATAGTTTGGAAAAGTAAATGCCCTTCAGGACATCTCAGCCTGGTTGTGTCCGTAGTCCTGCAGATGGAGGTCATCCAAGTGTGCGTTGCTGAATGCCATGTGATCCCATTATTGCCTCCTTAACTTTTGAAGCCTGAATCAATGCACAGCTTCACTTAGCACAAGATTGAACTTGACCACAGTATGTGACAAGCAGATGTGTCAGTGTCACTGTGCCAGCAGGTATAGGGCTTAAGACACAATAATAAGCGGATTGGTCGGTGATTAGTTCGCCAAACAAGTCTGAAGTTATCCAATATAATCAATAGAAAGGGTTTTTTTCTGAGACCGCTTAATTGATGTAGGCTTAGTTGTAACGGTGTTTAGTGCACTTAGTTTGCAGCACTTAATTTGAAGGTAAATTCAGACCACTCCTTGCATTTAAGTAGAGGAGCAACCAGTAAAGTACAACTTAAACTATTATTTAAAAGGTAGAATAGGTGACAATGGGGAAATATTGGTGCTTAACAAATAAATAATCTTGGTTGTCCATGTGTAAAAACACAAAGCCAGCAAACCCATCAATCCATTTTGTGTTGTTCAGATAAAGCTCCCGTTACACCTATTCTCAGGGAATTTCCTCAAACTCACAAGGAAATTACGTACCTTTCGAAAAATATCCGGACGACAAAAATTCCCAAAGCCAGCGGTAAGGCAGTCAGCAAGTGTCCAGCTTTGGGGTACTCCACCCCGGGAGCTGGGTCCGCCAGATCCGCCCAGGTTACGTTGTGTGGCAACCAGAACCTCTCGTTCCAGAACCAGGCTGAAAGAGCAGCCATGTTTCACGGTGTTCCTTGTCCCCGGGCGGATAGACGAAATTACTTTCTTGTCCAAAAGAAAAGAAGAAAGAAACTTGCAGAGCACCTTTCTTGCCCCCCACCCCGCCCCTGCACACTTCTTCTGTGATGGTGACTGGCCACAGTACACTCAAACTTCACCTCTCCGGTGTGATGGAGAACAGAACAAAGACGGGACATCCGGTTTAGGGTGTCAAAATAAGATTCACATCGTTCGTCGTTCAATCTATGCTTTCGATTTGTTGTAGTAGTTTCAAGCAGCTGTGCAGCGATTTAAGTATCCTTTAACGTACTATGAATATGCCATGTTTTTTTTAATATCAGTTTTGGAAATGTGTCGGAATCATAAGAGGGTATGATCGCAATCGTGTCTCGGAAATTGATCCATGCTTTAACTTGAAGGCAAATGAGACTCGACCATAGACCGTAACTAAATATATTCAGTCTATGGACTCGACCAGGGATGGGCAACTTCGTTCACAGCAAGGGCCACATTCATTTAATTCTCACTGCCAGAGGGCCAAATTATAGCATACAAAAAACGATTACAGTCAATTATGTCTCAAATTTAACTCAACACTGATCAAATATTATTGTGGACATATTTCTGGTTTTCATGATTTCATGGCAGATTTTGTCATGTTTTCTTAATTTTTCCAATTAATTGATACGTAAAAATTGACCTGAGGGCCACGTTCTCATTGCCAGACCGGGCGAGTTAAGTCAATTATCTTATTCATGTTTATGTTTTGTTTTGTTAGTCTCAACTAAGTTTTGAGTGTAGGCCTATGTCATTAAACTTAATTAGAATATTGGATGCGCTAATACCCGGTCTGGGTCTTCAGTGAGGGTGACGCTGTGGCTAAGGCAGCCCTCTGCCTCCCCCTATGGTTTGAAGTGGTTTTGACCGTTTGACAGTGTGAAGTGGTCCCTAGTTGTTGGACGTGTGTGCAGTTGATTGCTGTGTATTAGTGTGCAGTGTCTCTTAAGGGTGCGTTTATCATCACTTGCTGTGTTTTTATGGTCATAGGGTGGCTACCTTGGCCAGTTTGGGTTTACTTCAGTGGGCCCCTTTTTTACCTAGGGTTTTTAGCCATTGTTCAAATAGAAATAAGTAGCCGGCTAGGGGGCTCTGGGGGGCCATGAAAGCCCAAATGGTGGCTTCTGGTTAATCTTTTGCTATCATATAGCCTACACTGATATTAATTCTATTATATTTGGTTGAGTTTGCAAACCAATTCTAACCATTTTGTGAATTATTGCAAAGGCCTTTCAGCATTTCTGTTCCGTGCACATCCAGTCTGTAAACGGCCATTCATTTCATAACTATTTGTTTTCAGACCAAACAGTTCGGGGCATTCGCACCACCATGGTACCTACTCTGAAGCAGGAGCTAAAAAGGTTCCTGTAAATTGAGTTCTAGGAACTAAAATAGTTCATAGTTCCTGCGGTGCAGAATCAATAAAAAGGGGGGAGGGTTCCAAAAGTTCCTAGAACTAAAGTTCCTGCGGTCCGAAAAAAAAGACTAATGCTATCCTTTATGTGTTTTAATTTCCTAAGTAAACAGCTAAACTTCCTGTGTTTGATGGCCATCACCAGCTTGACTTCTCTTGGACTGCCGCCTTGAGATAAGGACTGGAATTGAGGAAGTGAGGCGAGTCCCTCCTCCGTCACTAAGGGGATGGGTACTGTACATGCATGGCATCCATCCCTGTTGTTTCTCTTCAGAGCCAGTCAGCAACCATTTTATATTTGAGTTATTTTAAGTGAATTTATAATGTGAGATTTAACTGCTTGCGTTCAGATCCGCCTGACAGGTAATCTTGAAAAGTATTAAAGGTAGATAAACTGAGTGAAGAGAAGGGATCGTGATTGATGTGATGGCACCCCCACGTGGTCAAATAATGTACTACAACTACAAATTGTCAGAATATTATGTTACATCTATAGAAGTATAGCATATTTTATCTCTGTGAGGGATCAGACATGTTGCACCCAAGTGATAGTCCTCACACATGTAGTTATTAATTTAAAATGTGCAAACTTTGACAATAGCTGAATATGACACTCACATCAAGTTTTTTTTGAAGACAACACAATGGTGAAATATTTGGAAACATCTTATGCCTCTATCTGTGTTGTTCAGCAGGGATGAGGCAGCTGCAGTGCTGTCCAATGTCTAATTATAGATGGACATTTGCCCCTTTGGAGCGCGTTATTATTAGAGATCTCAAAAGGCAGTTGACTCAATAACTATGCAAGGGATTTCAGCGAGGGAATCTGGACTTCAAAAAGTGGGAAATGATGTAACTTTATGGCCCACAACATCACTAAGCAACAAAGCTGATGAAAATGAAGAAACAAAAATATTAAGTCTGATCAAAGAGCATACATGCAAATGATTTTTTTTTTTTTACTTTAGTGTTTTATCTTTTGGAATACTGGCAAGACAGACTGAATATATAATACAGTAATATTTCACAGCCAGAGGAAATAGGCTGCCCTTCTTTCTGTCAAGGCGCCCTTAGCTGAAAGTCTCACCCACAGTGACTAAAGAAACTTAACACTGATGGGATGCATTGGCATATGGTGTCAGTCAGGACAGATGGCTATTAATGAACACACATGGGCTTCTTGCATTTTAACAGAATCTAGAAAGAGATAGCAAGGATGTTTGTGAATGAATAAACAGCATACACATACAAGTTTTTTTGAGAAGAGAAGGAAAGAGTTTTCATTATTTGCAACTGAACTACATTTATAACAGTATTGTCAATAATCCCATACTGTGCAAACACAGCTATCACAGATGAGCACAGAGACAGGATGTGCTCTTACAGAAAGGTTGAAGTGGACGCTGTAGAAAATGGTAAAGGTGAAAAGTTTAGAGTGGCAGCACTGCTGAGCTCAGGTCATGTTACAGTGAGGCAGGAGAGTGTGCATGAGCGTTTCATGCATGCAGATTTCAACATCAAGTCAAAGTGAACACAAAGTCAAAAAGTTCAATAATTTATTCCAAAATAAATCTTTTGACATTTTTGGCTACATCTTAAGAAGACTCCAGGGAAAAAAAACAGTGCATTGTTTAACACTGGAAAGCATAAATCAGTGAAAAGGCAAGTTAAGGCACTTTTTTTAACCAAGAAATTACGCAACATTTCACAACATTCAGGTCGGTTTGTGTATTGTGTAAGCCAGAGTCATTCAAATTTAAGACTTGGTAGATTTAGATAACATTTTTTTTCCCACATGTATGCGTCTAATCTGTAAAAAAAAACAGAGTTCTGTATCGGTCAGTAACAGCAGCTCAGGTTTAGAGGGCGACTTAGCTACTTTTTACATTCAGCTTGATATTCAAATAGACAAGGTCAGAACCCCCCTCCCCGCAGTCACAAGTGTAATACAGTAGTGTAAAAGTCCTTTCCCAACTTCTGGCATTCGTCGGTCCTTTTGTCAGTCCTTCACATGTGCTCTGGGTGGTTCTGCAAACAGTTGATGAACTCTGTAACGGGGTGACTGTTGAAGCAGATCTCATACACAGCAGCGAAAAGAGGGAATCTGGAGAGGCAAAAGAAGGATTCATGGATGAAGTTAATTATTAAAGCATTGGTCAGACATTTTGGGAAATACACTTTTTCATGTCATTGCTGAGAGTTATGTGAAAATATATATACCCCTCTTGTGTCTGATCCGCTAAAATATGAGGCTATAGCTAGCAGCTGGTGAGCTTAGTTTAAAGACTAAACAAGGGAAAAGCTCATCTAGCTTTGTCGAAACAGAACAAAATCCATCTATCAGATCCTCTCAGCTCACTTTTTCTTTTTTCATAAAATATATTGTTTGTTCAAGCTCTACCTAAAAGAGCTGCAAGCTGTTGCTCTGTTAAACTTCCTGGAGTGTTTCCTGGCAACAGAGACAACAAGACTCCAGGAGTTGTTTCACATGGCTAACACATAATCCAGCACATAAGACTTCAAAAAAACACAACTGGTTGTTTAAAGCATTGTTTTATGGAAAACAAACATGGTAAAACATTCTAATTAATACTTTTTAAATTAGATTTTTAAATGTGTTGTACTCAAATGAGAATAGTACCAGTGTTGTTATTAAACTCCTGGTAACCGAGCGTACACATCCAGGACTTTAAACAAAGTTAACTTGTAATGTTTAATACCATTTATTTCATTAAATAACCAGTCAAATACCCATTCAAACACAGCCATTAAAAATAATATCAGGAATAAATAACAAGCCATCGTGTGATAAAGCTTCAATCTTTAAATTAGACAAACTTACTTTTCCAACATGTTTTTCTGCTTCAAGATTACGTGGACTTCAGATGCAGTTGCCGGACCTTGAAGCTTCTGTCCGTTTAGCATTTCATTTTCTAACTGCTCGATGGTCTAAACACAGAGACATTTGATTTTAAAGTATCAAGATTTACATAAAAAGGGGAACAACATGGCCATTCAAAGAGTGACTAAAAAGCAGTATGAAATCAGTTCCTCTTACTTTGCCGGTTTTGGCGAAAGCTTCTCCGATCTTGCGGTTGCGTCCCCCGTAGCAGGTTGTGATGAGGTCAGCGATGCCGCAGCTCTCCAGGAAGGTGGCGGGGGAGACGGGGCAGTCCGTGCAGAAGACCTTGGCGAAGGCGATCATCTCCATCAGGCCGAGACGGATCACTGCTGCCTTTGTGTTGTCGCCAAATCCCAGGCCGTCACAGAAACCGGCTCCGACTGCTACAATGTTCTACAGACACGATGATGGGGGGGGGTGCTTTATGTTATTGTGCTGCTGCTGCTAGGCCTACATGTTATAAAAAACCTCTGAACTTTAAATAGCCTAAGTCATAATGATTAGCCATGTCAATGCAGATGGTGAATTATATTTTTTAGAGCTACAACGCTGAAAGGTCTGCTTGTGCTCAGATGGTTGGTAAAAATCAGGATGTTAATCTGCTTTTAAAAAGGAAAGAAGCCGACCTTGAGTGCCCCGCAGATCTCCACAACATCAGACTCCTCGACCACAGTCACACGGAAGTTGGTGGTCTGCATCAGCTTCTTCAGGATGGGCCCGTGAACTTTGTCTTTGCACCCTGCGTCCAAAAATGACAAATCAAAACATCGTCACTTTCCTCTGGCAGCACTCGAGGGATGTATATTTTATGAAACAAACAAGCAATACAGAACAATTCACATATCAATATTGATATTTAAACCTCAGGATGTTTTGTTTGTTGGACACTGGGGATTTCATACCAATTACAAGAAAAAAAGAGAAAAGATTTCAGTAGGCCTACTTGTGTTTATGGGGCTTTACACAGTACACCAGAGGAACAGAGGTCACCACATTACTATAACTATTACTTGATATAAAGAGATGGAAAAGGCCGATTGACTATAAAAAATATTTCAGTGTTTGGAAAGACAGATTCTATAGTTTGAAGCCATGTCCTCCTTGACTAGAGCTGGAGCCTCCATGAACTGTTGATTATAGTATCTAGTAAACCTAAGCATTGAAGTGAAATGATGATCATTAGATTTAAATATACCAATAGCTGGGATTTAGCTCAATGATTAAACTTGTCAAATATTCAGTGATCCTCCGTACCGATGGTCGTTTCACAGAACTTCTCGTCAGCGACCTCGTTGGCGATGTTTGCTCCCATGAGGACTGTCGTGTCGATACCCAGCTTCCCTTTGATGACCTCCGAGATCAGCTTCAAGCCCTCAGGACCTGCATCCACACCCTACAGCAGACAGAAAACCACAAAATGAATCATGAGGGTATACTGTACATCCCACTTGTACATGCATTGAACTGGGAACCTTCTGTTCCGTTATGGTATTGTATATATAAAAATGTTCTGGTAAGAAAAATGGCACCTTGATAAGAGACATTCCTACAACATCCGCCTTGATGTGGTCTTTAATGGTGTCACAAACTCTAATAATGAACTGATGTGGGACCACAAAGATCAGGATGTCTGCTCCTTTCACGGACTCAGCCAAGTCTGGAACAGCCAACTGGTGAAAAAAGAGAAATAAAATATGGGGAAATGTTAATCCAATGGCAACATGGATCTATGAAAATAATAGTGTATGTACCTTTGACTGAAAAAATAGGTGTTAAATATGTCTTATAGTTATTCAATTCTCACCACGTTGGGGGGCAGCTTGTGTCCGGGCAGATATTTCACATTTTCATGGTCCGTGTTGATGATATCTGTGAGTTTGCGGCCGTTAATCATCTCTTCAAACACCCACATGTTCACAGTGGTGTCAAACTGGTCGTACTTGGCTGCGTTGGCGCCCACAATCTTGGCAATGGCAGAGCCCCTGTGGAGACATGAGACATACAATGATCATCAGTGACAGTGGCTGTTTCAACTGGCTGTTTCCCCAAACAAGCAAGGTGCTTTTCATTAGTTGCTTTTTGTTAAATTGAACTGTTTTATCATCAACTTTTGCTGAATTGTCGGAGGTCAAATGCTGACATTTGCTTCGTGAAGAGCTTCATGTAAGGAAAACCACACTTTCTTAAGTACTGTACTCTCTTTAGCCCCATTCCATGCTATCTTTTTTACCACTACCTTTACATCTCATAGAGAAATATTTTACATCCACTTCATTTGGTTTATAGTAGAGCCCGTCCGATATGGGGCTTTTTGGGGCTGATACCGATATCGATATTAGGGAGAAAAAAAAGTCTGATATCGATATTTCGGCCGATATCTTTTTAGATCTATGTTCGATCCGTAGAGATAGATACACATTTAACGGTTGATCCCTCAAATGCAGTTATCAAACACTTGTGAAAAAGACACACAGTATAACAGAGAGAAGATGATCACTCAACTGGAAAGTAACTGCATATATACGTGCGTCACAGCTTGACACTCTGGAGGGTGATGATGCTTATTGTGATCCATATAGTACACTAGCTGGTGAAAGTGAACTGCTATTGTAAAACAATAATACTCAAATGAAATGATATTTGGCTGGTGAGTAAATCTAGTAATATCAGCATATATCTGAGATAAAATTAGCCGATACCAATAGTCACTGTATAAGCTATTATCGGCTGGCTGATTAATCGATCAGGCTCTAGTTTATAGCTGGCATGACCACTTACTTTAGTTTAAACAAACACATTGATAAGAGTTTTAATACATTTAACAGTTTTCAATGTAATTTAAGCAATGTTTACACATTAGTCCATAATCATTTCAATCCAGTAAAACAATTTAATAAAGTTCTAATACTAGTACCGTTTTGGTCATTTGAGGCAAATTCTGATGCTGAATGTCCTGTTGTTTTTGGATCACATTTTTCAAAGGACATTTACTTGTACAGAATATTTAAACACTATTTGAAAATTATTTTAAACTTTGTGAGCAGGAAACACAAAGTCAAAATGTATAATGTACCAGTTTATTTTCAATCATTTCATAACTAATTCCTTAGAGTTAATTATTCATTGAAAGACATTAACTTATCTCACAGTTCCCTTCACAGTAAACAGACCTGTTTTAGTTTGAATCGGTGTGAAGATGTTTTGTGCCACATGATTGACATTGTTCTTCAGATGCTTTCACAGACAAGAATAAACACCAGGCGAGATTGTCAGAGCAAAAGAAGAGCTTCATTTCCAGAAAACCACTTTATGAGATAAGAGATATTTCAATATATCAATATGAAGTTGATATTTATTGCACATATCATTTATATTTTAGTCCTGTGATATAGCTGTGTGCTTAACAACACAGATAGAAGGATGAAATGTTTCAAACTGCCACACTACTGTGTTGCTTTCAAATAACGTAATGTAACATTTTTCATTTAAATTTTTACTAATTTTAAATGCGTAACTACAAGTAATTTAAATCCACAATTTCCCAGTTTGGGATCAATAAAGTAATTCTATTCTATTCTATTCTATATTCTAAGTATGTCTGATGACTTTCCAATGAGTGTAATGTATGCCATACTTACAAAAACTATGCTATACTTGCATGGATCAAATACAAGTAAGTATATCACAAATATGTAGATAACAATTTATTAGTACTATTTTTTTTCCTTTTAAGCGATTTAATAATATTTTCAACTTTAAAATATTGAAAATATGGATTATTAGAGTGCACCACTCAGATGTACGTACATATCTCGGTAAAACTATTTCTTATTTCTCTAAGTAGCCTACGTTTTAATATTGGTATTAAAAATGCATTAATATAATAAATAAAAATAAAACACACTGACAAAGATCACTCCTCAATTTAATGAGTACCTCTTTTATTTTAGTAACATCTACTGTATATGAGAATATTTCAGATTTATACCTTTACATCATTCTTAAATGCAGGACACTCAGTAGTGATGTAGTGTTTTTAAAATGCAGCAGGTCTTCTTTAACTTGAGTAAATATCTGAACACTTGGTGTTGCACTCCTTGAGTAAATGTCATGCTGGCTGAGGGATATCAACACCTGAAGGCTGACTCAGCATTCATACAGCTGTTGATAAAAGACAGGAGCTGTGCCTGAAAATCAAGATGTGTGTGTGTGTGTGTGTGTGTTTTGCATCAAAGGTCATCAAAACATTGACTGTCAGTGTCAGTCAGACCTCCACTCACACTGCAGGGTAAAACCTGTCTTCAGTCTATCAAACACCTCTTTATTAACTCATTATTTATCAGCTGTTAAAAGTTGCTTGTATTCTTCTATGCTTTCAAACTTTTTTGGCAGCATTCATAAAAACACCTTTCAGTGTGTGTGAAATCTAATCATGGGAACATATTTAAAGATATGGTGACTCTAAACTGTGCACTGACATGCCTCCCTCATTTAACGCTAAGCTGGTGCATATTAAAAGCTGCAATAAAGCTAATTCAAACTTTAAAGTATACAAAGAACCCTCCACTCACCAGTTACCAGAGCCGATCACACAGATTTTCTTCGGTGCTGCCATCGTGTGTTTGACTTTAAGGTGGAGCTGCTACCGGTGACAACACGGACTGAAGCCGGGAGTGAAGGTATTTATACCGAACACGCAGCTGAGGCTCCGGCACACCCCCCGCTGCTGGTTGGTCTGCTCCACCGTCTCTCAGGGACAAACTCTCTCTCTCTTTCTAACGTCTCACACACACACACACACACACACACACACACACACCATAGACTGTAAATATTAGGCACACACACACACACACACACACACACACACACACACACACACACACACACACACATTGTTGAAGCAAGACATGATACCAACTTAAATCAATAAAGAATAATCGTGATCATACATTTGGCTGATTTATCCCCCAGTAATAAAGTCCACACAGTCTCAACATAACAGGTCTCCAATAAAAAAAAAGTTGCTAGAGCTTTACTTTAGTTATAAGTAGAATTGATCATCTTAGGTTAGTGAATCTGCCACAACTAAGATAACACAATCATCATATCTGTACTTTTTGAGAGAGCTCATATTGTTTTAATCACTGTGGTGAAATGACATTTTCAGATACTCCCTCTTCATAAAGAATATTCCTGTTATGCTATATTTCTTTTACAGAAATATTGCCCCCTCTCATTTGTAAGACTATTGTTAATTATTTTCGGATCCAGATTTTTGGTCTTTTTAACGCCGTTATTAAAGAGAGACAGGACATAGAGTCAGAAATCAGAAGAGAGAGAGTTGGCAGATTGAAGATTCTGGTCGCCCCCGCTTGGAGGACTCGAGCCTCTGTTTATGGGACATGCGCACTAACCACTAGGCGCCCGTCAGATTCCAGATTTAATTTCAAAACGTGATGAATTGATTTTAACTTAATGATTAAGATTAAATCAGTTGTGCCACATCTTTGTGGATTAGCAAACTCTTGAGTAAAATACTGAGCTGTAAATAAACTATAATATTTTAAATGAACAACAACAGTAACAAAGATGATTGTTATAGATGTGTTACACCTTGGATGTTTGACCACACCTGCCATCATCTATCTATCTATATCAGCCTATTGGTGTTGATATCTGTATTTATGGGCGTGGCCCCCAGTTTTCAAAAACTATCAACTGAAGAAGACATCTGGTCGAAATTGTTGATTCAAATAAAGACTTTTTGTGGCATTAGATCAACTGTGCGGGCATGTCTTCTCCTCTCTGCTGTTTTTGTATTGCTCTGCATATACATGTGTATAGCCAGCCCATTTTTTCACCCATCATAATAACCCAGGCAACACAAGAACCCAACAACATGACATGAGACCACCTTAATAACCTTAGTAATACCAGTTATATAATGTTATTGATTAGGTCTGTCTCAGGGGGCTTACAGCACTTCATATCTACCTCAGCCTTTAATCTATAAACACCAAAGCCCCTTGACTCTGGCACTTTACCCTTTATTTAAGACATTGTGAGGGATGTTGTTTCTTTTCACATTATGTTCTCTGTATGGAGTGTGCTTTGTCTGTCTGTTTTTTATACATTACACACGAGTGTCCTTTGAACTTTTCTACACCAGGAGTTACACTCTATGCCCTTCTGTGATATTTTATTGTATCCATTAGGGCTGTCAGAATTAACTAGTTAATTTCCATTAATTCAGTTCTGAAATGTATGCTTTACATCACTTCATCGTGATTAATTACATGCTATTTTGTCCCTTTCCGCGTACCGTGAACAAACCTCCAGTGTCTCCCTGTAGTCACAGTGATGGAAAAGAACAACACATCTTTAAAAGTCTCATTTCACTTAAAAACACAAACTAACTTTGAGACAGCTTAGTTGACGAGCCAAAAGTAATATCCACCTCATGACATCGATATTTCAATTGTTAACGTCCTCTTAAGCTGTTTTCATTTTGATCAATGACAAGTTCCTTCTACGTTCCTTGTACATACCTTGTATTATTCTATTATTGTATTTTTTCTGCCTTTATTTAACTGATGTAAATATGTTTGATTTTTAACTTTGTTATTTTTAATAATTATATTCCTGTTTTCTTGAGCTGTTGTAACGCAAAAATTTCCCCCATGGGGGATCAATAAAGTTTATCTTTATGTGGTTGAGTTAATGTCGTAACCTCCAATCTACCAGATCCTTACTTTATTTCTAAATACGAGGGTTGGATTCAAACAGCAAGTAAAGACTCTCAGCTTAAGACTTAAAACGCCTCACAATTTGTTTTTAAATGCAAAATAACAGAATTTCAAACATAGGATTAAAGATGTGATTATCACGATCAAACATTTTAATCGTTTGACCTAATCCTAATTAATGACATCTTTCAATTAATTCTACAGGTCAACTTGTGTTTTTGTTGTACTCAGACTCAAATGTTTCATGTATGCAGAGGAATTTTAACCAAACTGGTGTTTATACAATGTATCAGTTGTGATCATGTGTTCTTGCAAATTAACTCTCCTCCTTTATTTGTTTACGTGTTTTTCCAGTTAAATCCAGAATAAAAATGAATAAGCCAAACATTATGTAGACGAAAGAAAACAAACTCCCACAAACAGTAACATTTTACATAATGCTTTATTCTAACATAAGAACATACAGAAAAATAGGTTTGGTCCATGAAAAAGTCTGCAGTTTGAAATAATACTACAGTACCCCCCCCCCCCCCCCTATTCCCACCTTCTTTTAAATCCTGTACCTGCCCCCACATTAGTGTCTTCTTGGAATAAGTGAATGAAATGCACACAAGCTAAAGTTTCAGCCAGGACACTCGCCTTTAACTTGAACAGGGAAACAACCGTTAAAATTAAAAAGGTGTCAGATCTTCAGCCAGTGTACAAAAAAGCTGCGACTTTGAAAAGTTTGTTCAAGTGTTCATGGCTTTTCTGCACAGAATTAAAATGCACAAAACTAAAAGCAGAAGATGTCATGTTTCCTCAGCTTGCAGACGACATGAATGCTGCGTACATTTTGTCCTGCAGATCAGCTGGTTTGTCAGATGTTGTGGCGCTGTCTTTTGTTTCGCAGAGATAAATCCCTGTGCTGTAACAATGAGGGCCGATTTAGAATATAAATACTGCTTCAACTATCTGAGCATAGACAAAAGAGTTAAGAAAAACATCTGCCAGGATAAGAGATACAATTTCACTTCACGTCCATCTTCAGTTTATTTATGCTCAGTATTTACAAAACTATATAGACTAGAGGTACTCAGACTAGCTACTTCCATGATAATCTGTACTAGCTAACAAGACAAGTACTGATATAATACATATTTGAAAACAAGAATCATTGATAATAAAAAAGGAAAGAAAAAACTTCATACTAAATGCCACACATTCTGAAAAAAGATGTCGATTCTGTCATGATTGAGCTTCAAACATCTCTCAGACTGTGGCACAAACCAACCATCGAGAATTTAAGACAAAGTGACACATTAACATCCAATGTGCAGCAAAAAAAATCAAATCAAAATAAATCCTGATTGACTATTTAAACAATATCCAACAGAATGGGCGAGGGTTAGGGGTTTAAAATGTCAATTTACCTTCCAAAAAGGGGAACAAAAAGCCAGAGGCAGAAACAACAAATCCCAGCTGATTTACGGGCTGCCAGGTATGCTCTGCTCTTTGTTCGCTCGTGTTCAATCTGCATTTTTGTGTGGGCACACATATCAAAATGACAGGAATGCTTTCAGGTGAGGCTTTAGTACATGCACAACAAAATACAAGGAGCTGTGCTGTGAGGAAAAAAAACAGAAATTAATCATACAAAATATTGGAAATAGAAACCAAACTGTGTACGTAATCGAGCTGCAGGGTGAAAAAAAAAGAAAGAAAGAAAAAAGACATCCTATATAACAGTAAATTCGTCTAGTATCTATCTGTCGAAGTTTTCAGAAAACTCCGCGAGGAATTCACTTTGAACATCCCACACACGCACACACATTAGTCGTCTCATTTGTCACCTGTGGACTAAATTTGTTTAGGTGTTCCTGATGCCGAGCGCCTGCTCCAGCTCCTGTCGCCTCTGCTGGACCTGAAAGATGATTTCACACAGAAGATTTAATAAACTAAGACATTAAGTCAATTAAGTTTATTTATCACACGCAATCAATTAAAGACACAGTCACAGTGAAAAGCTAATGTCACAGATGAAAGAGATAAAACAACACTACCAGTCCCCTGCCATGTTTGTGATGCGATTTAATTTAACTTTTCAGATTTCAATGACAATAAATGGAATAATTCTTGAGATAACTGAGTTTGGGTTCATTGAATGCATGTATCAAAACAAACACAATGTAATAAAGCGTTAGTAGAGGAAAGGGAAATCACATTACCTTGGAGTAGAAGTAGCGACAGACGGCCTCCTGAGCCCACGGCTGGTAGTAAAACTCCGCTCTTCTCTCTTCTTCTGGGTTTGAGACCACATCGGTCATAGTCTGAAAACAGAGAAAGACACAAAGCTTAGACATGAAAAACCCACAAATCATTGAATTTATAAAAATAAAAAAACATGTATCAAAGGTCCTGAATCCAATACAGACTGAAGCTATAACAAGAATAGTATTTCTTTAAAAAAAAAGTCTGACTTCAGTGTTCCTGTGGCGGCACGGCAGCAAACTTTGGACTGAGTTCTTTTAATCTCAGAGCGATTCAGCAGACTGAACTCTGCAGGTGGTGACAGCTGGTCAGCAGTTCACTGGTGAGCGTGGCAGCCGCTGTGCAATAAATGTTTCTCAGAGTACTCCATCTATGCCCTTCTGTGATACACCTCTGTGAGCAGCACACGCTTTGTATGGTGATAGAGCATGATATCCACGCTGATTTAATGAAGTCATCTCTACCCACAGCTGAAACAAAGTCACCTTGCCACAGCGCAGACTCAAAATTTACCCCTAACATGATCTGAGGGGATTTTCTCAGCTTGAAAATGACTCCATCTTGGTGATGCCAGAGGGTTTGTTTATGCTTATACTTTGATGTTTGTTTCCAGTCTTACCTGTCCCCTGACGTTGGATATCTGAAGTGAGATATTGATTATGTTAAGTGCAGGCTGACAGTCTGAAACAGAGATACTCTGATTCTATCTTTTATCAATTCAGGTAGTTTCACAATGCGTTTGCGGTTCAAGCTAGTTTAAAGTCATAAGTCATCTACATGACCCAAATCAAAGTTCTGCTGTATTTATACAGGGACATACAACAGGATTGAAATACCTGAAAAACAAAGGGAATTGAGACAATTCCCCCCAGAGCTCTAAACCTAGGGAAAACACTGCAAAGAATGATTGTATGAGGCGCGTAATTGTAGAAAACAAACTTTAGCAATAGTAACGGGGACATAAGACTTTCACTGTGGGTCTTCTTGCCGTTTCAAATCTGATTTATGGAGGACAAAATTAGATTTCTCTCTCTAAATCGATAAAGGATTTCTTTCTAACCATCTTCAGAAGATTAAAGGAGAATGGTAGAATGTTTGTTTTTCTGATAAACTCACACCATCACTCCATATTTATCCCAATCTAAACGTTTCCTAGTCACACTTTGTGCTGACAAGGCACAGTCAACATTTAGCGATACATGGTGCAATAATAAACTGTCTCAGGGCTGTGAGTTACATTTCTCTTTTTGTTTCTTAGCTGAAGAACCATGGTGTCTGTGCTGATATTGTACCACAGATAAAAGTGCTTCAAGTTCTTTGAAGATTCAGTGCGAGGTCTTGATGGATAACTCACCTTGAGGTCTCTGCACTGGGACTGGAGCCAGTCGTTGATAAAGCCCTGAGGATCTCTGGCAAAACTCAACATGAATTCTCTCTGAGTCTTCAGCTGGTTGATGGTCTCAATGGTTTCATGGATCTAAGAGGAATGAAGACAAGATGTTTGAGCAAAATGTACTGCATGCAGAGGTGCTCTTCTGTGACTTCTCACTGCTTTGTACCTGAAGAAAGTCCAGAAGATGCTGCAATGTTGTTTATTGTAATGGACATGTCTGATGTTGTGATCATCCATCAGTGATACTGCCCATTAAAATATGGTAAAATAATCTTGCATCAGCTTTTTAATGTCCTTCAAGGAATGGTTTTGTCTTTCTATTTCACTTTTTAGAATGGCTCTGGGATAATACTTTTATGAGTGGATCCCATTTGTGCTATCTTACACAGTCTGAGAATATATTTATGCCAGGATACGAGCAGAGGGAAGGAAGTAGACTGCTAGCAAGTCTGAAAATGTTTATGAGAAAGAAAACAAATTCAAACTGCAACTTATAGGACACAACAGGGGACATTTCAGGTGCTGGCTTTTGATTTATTTTGTTCTATTTAATGTAAACAAATTGATGAACCATACTTCACTGGTTTATTGAATTTTTAGCCAATAAGATGAAGACAAAACAAGACTGCCAAGTACGATCAAGTTTCTCTACAATTAAAAAGAAAGAAGAGCAGTGATGAATCAAAGCTTTTCTGTAAGAAGACATTTAATTAAAAAAATATGTTATGCTCAGCTGATTGGCCTGATTCTTTACTAAACCACTGATGGATACTTTAAATGTCCTCCAGGCTGTCTAGGTTAATATTATTTACGAACCATATTGAGCCTGATGTAGGCTGCTTTGGAAACAGAATGGATAGAGGACAAGTTCTTTATCGACCCACTACACAAAAGTGACACTTTATACTGGGGTTGCATTGTCTTACTATCATCTTATGACAGGCATACTGCAGGTCATTTTGTTTGGCTAAAGATTCAGCTCTGTGTGAGGGTGTTCAACACATTAACTGTGATGAGTATCATGGGAATGTGTGACCCCTGCTCTGTTACAAACGGTCTCTTGTCAAACCAGCAGCAGCTGGGTGTGAATCAGGGAATGTTACAAAACCCAAATTGAAGCAACAAAATGAGTGGCGCCCATAAACTATAAACAAACACTCTCCACTTCATTGTTGATTTGTCTGCGTACAAGGACTACACAGCAGGATGCCTCCGTGTCTTATCAATGTGATTACAGCCGCCCCATTCAAGGTGAGGTTTGTAAGCAGGGGGTCGAGAAAAACCTGACCGACATCAAAACAGCACAAAATGCAGCAAGTCACAGGCAACAATTTGTGAGAGCTGAAGTGTGTGAAATAGCCCACAGCAGGTGAACAGTAACAGAAATGAGTTACTTTTACAGTGTGAGTGTACTAAAAACAACCTTTACACAGTGACAGCAGAAGAGAGTCACAAAGACCTGGCTGCTAGTTTTGACCACATAATCAAAAAGAAAATCCATTTTTGAGTGAAATTTTTAAGGACCCACAGTAAAAAGCAGAAACAGAAATATATCCCCCTCTTCCTGACCCACACTGAGCATCTGTCCAACAAAAAGCATCTGGGATGAACATCTTAGAAAGGTTGTTGAGAGAGAGAGAGTGTGTGTACCTTGTTATCCAGTCCTGCTATTTCCTGCTGACTGGCCGTGGAGAGCAGGAAGGAGTTCATCTGGGTCTTCAGTGTGTCATCCACCTCCACATCAATGTCATAGCATGCAGTCTTCTTTTGGTCATTAGGGTCCACACTGTAAAGCCACAGTGCAATCAGTTAGTGTCATGTGACATTAAACCTAAACAGGACGTGATCAAAACAGCAATCCACATTCTTGTTGGGGAAAAACCTTCTATTCCTCAATAATCAGAAACACTTTTTGTACTCCCGGGGGAACATCTGGGTGTTGCACTTAATGTGCCTCTAGGATAAGACCAATATAAAATATATACAGATACATGCATGAAGTGCCATATATGACCACAATGGGACTTATGAGGTGATTTAAATATAAATACAAGAATCAATCAATAAGAGCTAGATAGGACCGGTGTTGAAATGAAAAGTGTAGATACAGTACTTAAGAGCTCTGCACAGTTGGGTGATAAAAAAAAATGTTGGCAGGTTTTGACAAGCTCAATCTACTATTGAGCATACTGTAAGAGTAAAACAACACAATGTCAGAATTTCTAGACTGTTCACACGAAAAGGAGCTCAAACATCCCAATAACGAGTTTACCTGATCACGTGGTTGATGATGATTGGCTCTGGGGGCATCAGGAGTGCATGCAAGCGCTGCGGGATCTCAGAGAACTTCATTCGCTGAGTCTCAAAGATCTGAAAAATAAAAACAAACACACTGTCAAGACTTGAAAATGTACTGTCATTTGTAAAGTGTTATAAAGATGGCATGCTGACTAAGGCATTACCCAAAATGTTGAAGACAGTTTTTGGAGAGATTTTTGACATCGCCTTGCTTGAAACATTGATTTTATCAGCGTATAACCATCAATATAAACTAAATTCAAATTAGGCTAAGAGGAGAACTGAAATCTCGACCTCTGGGATTGTTTCAGTTCACAGTGCACATCTTCAGCTCACATCTGAATGCGCCTGTCTATTATGAAGACATGTAGAATATAATAATGCTGTAGATTTTCCTGGTTACTTAAACATCATTATTTTTTATGTAATGTTTAAATGAATTTGGTTTATATAGCACAAATCAAAGTCTGTCTTTCTGCATTGTTTAAATCTGTTGTGATGTTGTGGTTACTGATTATGTGGGGAAACAGTAAGTAAGTAAATTTATGTCATATGTTCACTCAGGAATTCTCCATGAACTCTCTACAATCCTTTGTTTATCTTGGCACAGAAGAAGAAAAGACACATGAAGTCAGTCCAGTCAGTGACTCAGAATAAGAAAGGGACAGAGGGAAGAGCAGGAACACAGACTATAGCACACCAAGATCAGGACTTAACCAGGACATCTAACTGGATGTTGGTCATCACGCTAACATGTAGCAGCTACATTTTGTCCTCTCATATAGTCTAAATATAGTTGAGGATTTTTCTGGTGTACTTGATCAGGTAACAAAGTGTGTCGCTTCACTTTTATGTGTATTTACAGGTGGACTCCACTCACCTGCTGCAGGTATTTGTCACAGTTTATGAACTCGCGCTCATGGGGGTCTTGGAGTTTGTGGGTCTTGACGTACTGCCACAGGGCCTGAATGATGACAGGTCTGGTCTGGGTGTGGATGCCAAGCATACGAGCCAGTCGAGGGTCCAGCTTGAACTGAGGGGGCTGTTTGGTAAACACAAAGAACAATGGAGATGAAAAGAGGATTAAAGGAAACTCAGTCTGCTTTTTAGATTTGAGTTTTTCCTTTTATGACCTCCCTACTACCTGAGCAAATATTTGAAGAGCTCCTAACAGCAGCATTACCATCCCACTGAGAGTCAGACGAAATACCTTTGTAAAAGTACCGTTTGAAAGAATGAGAAACCCACAACATTTACCTGGTAGTCAAGCATGAGCAGGACGGTGCAGCGGACCCCCACATCACCAGGCCTCTTCACCTGGAAGCCATCAGTCTCCTGGGTGGTGGCAGTTCTGTGCCACTAAAATTAAGTAAAGGACAGGCAGAGTATTTAATGATGTATCGGCTGAGATTCTACATCTGCAAAGACACATTTTCAACTGTGACCTAAGCAATAAAGAAGTACCTGTACTACATGAAATCGGTAAACATAATACAAATATTATCTTAACATTTGCTAATCGTAATTAACAAGTGGGACAAATTAACTCCAGTAGATATTAGGAAAGAAATACAAATAAAGAAATCACAGGTTTGGAAGAATTTAAATTAAATTTGCACCATAGAGAAAAAAATGTGTCCTTGAATTTTGTAATTCACTGATTGCTTCAGCTGTTTTTAAGGCATTTTTCAGATGCTCTGAGGCAGGAATTCTTTTATCTATTTGCAATAGATAATAAGCGATTATCTTTGGTTTGGATGTGTTGATGTGATAAAAAAAAGGTTATTCCAGCAATTACCTGGAAAATATGTCAAGCAATTAAAAAACATATTTCTGAGGTGATAACCTCTAAAAAAATACCTCGAACATAAGATGAGAATCCTTGTTAGACTCAGTCCCTAATGTGATAAACGATGGAAAGACATAGTCTTTGTCTCATTGTCTCTCTTCTCAAAAAAAGGCAAGAAAATCAATAATTTTAGAAGTAGTCCTGGACAGGACAACTGTGTAGGCACCAGCATATATTCTGGTACATCAAATCATTATCTTACCTCCACAAGGTGATTATCTGGGCCGTACAGATCTTTGTCCAACTCAATCACAAGAGACTTAAAGAAAGAGGAGAACTTCCTCTTCTGTTTGGTGGCTTCATACTTGGACACAGCAGTCTGGAAAGCAATTTTGTTATAAGTATATGAAACTGAAAAAAAGTTCAATTAAAAGTGTAAATATTCCTTGTTCACAGCTGTGGCTCACAGAAGTGAAACTTAACACGTTATACTCAAAGTGTCTAAGACAAAGATGCAACTTCTACGAAATTTCAGTCTAAAACCAGATTAAAAATACATCCATCATGATAGATATATTTCTATTATGAAGCTTACATCTTCCAGCAGGCGGCCCTCAACACGCAGTTCCCACGATGCCACTGTGCCTTCTCCATCCTCAGCATCGGGCTTGGCCGGGTTGAAGGTGTTTGATATGAAGATACGGAGCTTTCTCTTTTGCTGGGAAAAGTAAGTTTTAAAAGAAACTTTGAAATGATGTTCTCAAGCTCTTACAGAAATGACTCCAGTTCTGATTCATTGGATCATTTACTGAAGGGAAAATGAGATAGCTCCACTGTGACAGTGTGAAGCTGTTTATATGATTACATCAATTTCAGTGTTTCTGCTATTTGAACACACAGAAGATTCAAGTTATGTAAAATATCCAACATCAAAGAGACTGTCACCTTCAGTAAAATAATGTGGGTATTCATGTCTAAATCAAACTGGTCTGCAAAAGCAACCATCAGTATTTCATTTCTATAAACATAAACACATTGCAGAGTTGATATATTACCTTATCCCAAAATCGATGACTCTTCTCTGAGATGTCCAGTTTTAGGGAGTTATAGAGGCCCCCAGGGTGATGATAACTTTAAAATGACCTTAGGGTCTAAATGATTTGAGAGAAATTTACCTTAATAGGCCTCTTTAGAGCCTCCTGAATGTCCAGTCTCTTGCGCATGATGGTCTGGTCCAGCTTCCTTTCAAAAGCCAGCAGATCCATGTAAGCCTGAGACTCTGGGACCAGTTCCCTGATCTGGGACACATTAAAGGCACTGGTCAGACTGAAGCCCAACATGTACAACAAGGCACAACCAGATAAAGTGTGAGTTTTGTATTTTTTCTATATAGTGGAATTATAGCAACTATAACACATGTTGATCTCATATCCTTTAAAAGCGCTCTTAATTACAATACATGCTGAAATAACAGTTCTAATAACAGATTCTACATAAAAGAAGTAGATCTGTATTCAGGGGTCTGGATGGATTCAGCGAGGTAGTTGTTGTTGCTTCAAGTTCATTTGTAGTCTGAGCTGTATTGACCAGTTACGTATCAACAGGTTTTGGTGTGTGTTGTAAGATCCTAAAACTGTGTCAGAGTGATATGGACAAAAATTGGATTTATGTTCAAGTTGAAGAAATAATGAAGAGAAAGGGAGTTTTTTTTTCATGGCCTAGTTTAATGTCAATTCATTATGGGCATCACTGCTCTGGGAACAAGACAGACCACCTCAAATGTCAAGAAGGTAATCTTAAGTGCTCAGTCAGTGCACTTCTAACACAGATTAGTTTCGCTTTGTTTGGAGCCATCTGAATTCAAATTGAAATGGACAAGCCAAGGTAATCATGTCAACACAATTGAGGACTGAAATAATGGATTTCCTGTTGTTGGATTAATACTCACCCTCTGAGGTAGAATTTTATCAGCCATCTTCTTCTTCTTCGTGCTGTGAAAAGAAATGAACAAAAACAAGATAAGTCTGAATGTGGGTCAGAGCGGAGCAGTGTAACATTTACATAAGTACAAAAGTCCAGTCCCTCACCTAAAGAACAAGATGGATCTGTTTGACACAGGTCCAAAAACCACTGTTGTATTTCTCTCGCTCATCAACAAGTACTATCAGTCCTTCTTTTTGAACTAGCTGATGGGTCTTTCACATAAATCTGATAACATGTTAACCACGGAGCTATCAATCATACTTCAGTCAATTAGCCTATTCAATGTTTAGACTTTAAATGTCAGGAATAATGTGTGCAGAATGTCATCAATCTTGTAAGTCCAACATGTAGAGATAAAAAAACAGTTATTTTCACTTAAAACTCAAGAATTAAGACCAGAAGACTCTGAATACACATATACAGGAAAGAATTTAAGTTTAGCTTAAACATTGATCTTCTGTTTAAGGCGAAACACAGCAGCTGAAAATATAAGTGACGACTTACTGCTGGTTGCGGTTCTGCTGCTGCACCTGCTGAATCTGGTTGGGGGCGGGCCTCTTGCGAGACGGGTCCATCACGCCGGGCATCACAGGGCGAGACACTGGACTGTTGCCATACCCGGGGGGGCCCATGGCTGGTCCCTGAGGTGTCATACGGCTGGATGGAGGCATGCCTGGTCTCTGCATAGAGAATAAAAGAAAGATCTTTAAAAAAGAAAATACGTCTAGAGGAAACTTTCTGCTGCCATTTTTTTTGGATTTCAAATATCTGAATGATGGCTGCAACATTCTGTTGAAAGTTGATCAAAGGTAATTATTTGACAGCTATTTTGAGGAACGATTATTAGTCTTTTCTCATTTTCAGCAGGTCAAGAGCTGCTTCTTTTCTCTCATCATTTATGATAATGAACGAAGAGTTTATGGATTTGGAAATCCATAAACTCATGGAAACTAATAAGCATTCACCTTTTTGGCATTTTATTGACTAAACAGCAGCTCAATAAATTAAATTAGTTACAGACAAAATGGCTGCACAGCAGCAAAAATTATTAATTTGAGTTTTATTATTAGTATTAATAGTATTTTATATGTTTTTGTGGATCCCTGATTTGTTACACCTTAAAGTCTAAAAATGTTCAAAGTGAACAGTCTGATTAGAAAAAGCAAACCGGTTTTTTTTTTTGGGGGGGGGGGGGGGGGGGGGGGGGGGGATGATTAATGTCTTTTTAAATGTTTTCACAACTTTTGAGGATACAACTAGACGAAAGTCAGCACCCACCTTTTACTTTATTTTAAATGAACATCAGAAAATGCAAGGGCTGTGTTTTCATGCAAGAAATAACGCCTCCCTTTTTTAATCACATATCTGTTTAGAAAGGTCAACATAAATATGAAACCAAAATATCAGCAGTGCACATGTTCTGGTGTAAACAATTAAATCCAAATCAACAAAATTAATTTAGCCTTCATCGGTGTTTAGTATAACAAACACAAACAGATAAAAACAAAACTCATTGCCTTTTGGTATAAAAAAAACACATACTTTGTTAAGGCACTGGTCGGGTCCTACAACAATACCCTGCAACAATTTCAACACAGACACCTTTAAACAGGTTCATACAAAACAAGTTCTACCTTAAACTCACCAAGCCGTGCGCTAAGAACTCAAACAGGCGACTCCTTGTGTCTAAATGCATGAGGGCAGGTAAAATCAGCTGATAACTAATTATCAATTGCAGCTTTCCCGTTCAGCAGTCAGTCCAACAACTGGGAGATTACAGCAAAGCATGCTCCCTCCTCTGCCTGCAGCTGAGGGTGGTTGGAGTGACAGACTTCAACTTGCCAACAATACAAGCGAGATGAATACACTCTGCCTTTTCCACACAGTGCAGTGTGGGCAGTAAGCCGCTGCATGTTGATCATTAAGTGCTCTTTGCGCCATACATCGGTACAACCTTGGCTTACTTGGGAACATCAGAGTTCTGCACTATTCAGAGTATGAAGCTTCTTTGACTATGTTGTGAAAGGCAGCTTCCATGAGTGAAAGCCTCAAGGACGCCGAAGAGAAAACAGATGTAACATCCTTTCACTCAACTATGCCTCAGGTCGCCAGTAGCTAAGCAGCAAGCAATACAACTTGTGTGATAAAGAACTTATCCTGATCACGGTTTAAAATACAAAAGTGCCATCCAGAGAAACAGCAAATTAATTTTAGATACACTCACAATCCTGTTCAAAAACACTCAACTACAGATGAGAGGATTAAAAGTTGCTTCAATAGAAATGATCACTGTATGCACGGATAACAGTAATAACTCAGTGCATATCTATGTTTAAGAGCACTCTCCGTGTCACTGTCGATGGTGCAAACAAGTCTAAAATAATCCTACTAACACGCCAGTCAAGACACTCGAAATTTAGATAGATACGGTAATTAGACTCTTTAAGTTTCCAATTACATTCAGAATTTTAATCTTCAATAATACACTAGCAATAAAAAAGATAAGATATCACAGCACAATTTGCAAAACACCAGCCTGCACACAGAGTAGAGATGCAGCAAAAGACACTGAACACATATATTCAGACCACTGTAAAGCCCCTGGGAGTGAGCAGGGCATATTTTATAGGGCTTCCTTCATAGCAGGCGGATAGTGGAATAAGTGATTAAGGCTTTCTGCATCAAGAATTCCTTTACCGTGCGCTCTTTATCATTTACAGTCCAACCAGCACCCTGAGAGGCAAGAATAAAGTCCAATAAATAAAATAAACCTTTAACAGCTGGACTGTTATCTAAGCGTATAAATAGATGTATGTTTATAAGAGACAAATAAAAAGCAACTTGTCTACAGGTGAAAGCAGGATTTGACTCATTATGGTGATGACTTCCACCTCTTTCACTCTCTACACAGGACTATAGCAGATATGTTTTGGACGACACTCCCATGACATCAAAAAAAAGAAACCAGAACTGTTCCAACACCAACATTTTGTCAAAACAGATGCTGTATTAACAATCTCCATTTAGAAATAATGCATGCAAGTGCATAAGGTGGGAAGCTGTCCCTGAAAAACAGTGAATTTCCTCATCAAAAAATATAACCCCATTCAATCAACACTTTTGCGCATCATATGAGTTTGGTGGTATCTGTTTTTGTAGAAAAACTGCTTTCTGCTGTCTCGATCTCATTTTGCTGCGGTCAGTTATGGGTGTCCACCTTAAAGCAGTGGCGTGCGCTGTGTAGCCCCCAGCAAATCTCAGCATACTAACTGTAAGGTTAAAACTCTGAAAAACAACATAGCAACCTGGTTACATCCCTGTCTCTGATTCTTTTCCTTCATCTGTGCCTGTTTGACAGATGGTTGGACAGAGCTACTTACAAACTGAGCAGAAAGACCACAAGATCTAACCTAACCCTCCCGCTGGACTGTGCTAAGGCGTCAGTGTGTTTATTTGTGGTTTAGAATATGATCATCTCGAAATACTCAGATTATTGTAGATTAATATTTTTGAATCCTTGTTTTAGTCTTGCTAACATTGCTCCCTGTTTTTCATCACTTTCTGGCTCACTCTGCCCCTTCTAATGATGACTTATAAGAAGGTTTCTATACTGATTAGAGCTCTCAAGAACTGCCGTCAATGTTGTGCTTTGCCTCTGTGCAATGCCTGTCTGCACCTGTGTGTCCAATCGGACTCAAAACTGATCGTTTGCTCTTACTGACATTGTTTCCTTTTTTTTCCTAGGTCCTTGCTTGTGTTGTACTTACTCTCTGATGTACGTCGCTTTGGATAAAAGCGTCTGCTAAGTGAATTGTAGAATTCTCTCTGGTCAGAAATCTTGTCGTTACTCTGACTTTAAAAAAAAAAAAGCTTGTTTTTTTTGTACTATGATACTTATTTGAGACACGTAATAAAAAAATAACTTTAAGTACGTTAGTTTTGACTTCTCCAATGTCACATTTGGAATAAATCTGTTGAATTACATGAAGAAAATGATGATGTCAACTAGATCAGCAAATTTGCAGATTTGCAAGTAGACAGAAAAATTATCATCAGCTGTACATTTTATTTTTATAGGAGCAAAAATAAAATATCAAATAACTTGACTATGATATAAAAAGATCTTTGTGAAGTTACCAAACATCTTGATCCATTTGTTGTGGTTGTGTGATACCAGACATGTGGATTTAAATAAGTATAGGATGCCAAATCCAGGCACTGATTTCTCTGTGAAGTTGTGAACACCAACTTGTCTGCAACAAACATCACCTTCTGTAAACCCTGGGTGTGAGTCTTACCTCACCTGTGGGTTGTTTTTAAAATGTGAGATTTTGTGTTCATTATTACAAACACTGCAGTTTCCTATTCATTAAAAATATGCACAAGCTTTTGATAGCTTAGCTTTAATGTAGGTCCAACTTTTCAGCTCCACTAGAGCTTAAACTTTCCAAGTAGCCTGATAAAATGCGATAAAGCAAACACAAGAAAGTTCATTAAGTCAATCTCGTTTTGTTTAGAAAGCAGTTTAAGCGAAACACACATAGCAACATTAGCAGGCTAAGCTAATTGGCTACCGTGACAAACTAGCTCAGCTTTTTAATGTTAGCGGGCGGGAGTGTGTGTGGATTCAAACAGAAAACAAACTCTGTTAGTGACTCAAAGTGAAGAGTTTGACTGTTTTAATAAGGTCTTTACGAGGGAGGCTGCCAGCTACAATGAGCGCCGGTAGCCGTGGTTACGGTTAGCTGCCCGTGACAAAGCGGCGGTAAGAGGCTTTGTTCTAGCGGACAGGCTAACGCGTCAGCAGCAAAGATGGAGTGATATCTCACCGGGTAGCCAGGCCCGGGCATCGGGGAGCGGTACATGTGGTTCTGCGCCGCCGACGACGGTCCCATCCTTCCAGAAGGAGTCCCGGGGCCCATGCCTGGTCCTGCGCCCGGTACCGGAGGTCCTGGTCCCATTGCTCCACCACCACCACCAGCCGTCGGTGCCGACTGAAACCCCCCTCTGGCCGCCATCTCCTCTGTGAGTGAGTGTCGCCGCCGCCGGTGGAAGCACGTAGCTATCGCGAGAGCGGGAACTGAGGTTTGGGTTTGCGGTTATGGCCCTCAGCGACCCCTGTTGTGTGCGGATGGTACTGCAGAAAACTGTGATCAGAAGAGTCTTTGATTGTCATAATTTAATATTTGAAGTATTATATTAGTCTAGCATTAGTTTTTTATTATATTATTAGCATTATTATTCTGACATTATTCTGGCCTACTTAATCTAAGTCAACCATCCTCAGACAGATTTTTGGATCTACATCAAACCAAAACCAAGCAAGTCTGGTTTGTCAAAAGAGCTCCAAGGAGGCTCAACTTCCTCTTGTTTGTAATGTCACCAGGCCAGTTGTCAGCAGGGAACTGCAAACTGAATTTCAACCAAACCAAAGAGCATCTGGAGCTCCCAGAGCAGGGTGCAGGAACAGTAATCTTCCCATTTTTTTGTGGAATTAAAATAAAAAATAACAAAATTGTTGTCTATAAGTGAATTTAACCTGAACAAGCTATACAATAAACAGATATGACATCAAAACAAAAACAAAATTGCAAATCTTTGCACTGACTTTTTTCCCCAAAGGGATTCAAACATGGTATATTTGCACATTCTGAGCTTTTATTGAATTTTGGGTGTGTTTTATGACTAAGTTGAATGTCAGTTCACGTTATCATGATCAGAAAAATCACAAACATTTTATTTTACGAAGGATGTCAAACAAAATTGTTTTATTTCATCAAAGTCAGGTTCATAAATAACAATACCTCTATTCTGATCGATCACAGTCTGATAATTGAATCTTTTAAATAGCACCCTCATCATTATTACGTTTCATGTGGGGAGCCACACAGACACTTCTAAAGTGGTTTCTATTAACAAGAAAACAAGTTAACAGCGGAGCAGCTGAGGGCCTGTAAGTCACACACACAAATCTTGTTTTCAAACTTTGATGTCATTACATTTCCCTCCAATTAGTATGGAGCTGCAACACTACAATACATGGCGTCCCATCTGTTTGCAGAGCCTGTTTGTTTGTGTTTGATCAGAGCGCGCCTGTGTGCATACAAGGGAGGAGGAGGGGTTAGTCATTTTTTGAATAAACTCCTCGTTTATGAGACAGTGAAAGTGTTTGAATGGCTGCATGGTGCTTCAAAACTCCAGAGAGGATTTGTCACCCATTTTTGTTGATTAACTCTCCTGAATTTGGGTTTCATACTTTAAACACATGAAAGGACCAATCAGTTGGATTCATGTTTGAAATCTAATATGACGTCTCTGAATACTGAGAAACTTGACACTGCGCTGTATTATTAATCTTCTTAACAAGCAGAATGTAAAGTGCAGCCCAGAGGAGTCAGGCTGCAGCCTTATCTATGACAAACGGCTGAGCATCCTAATTGCACTGAGAGATCTGACACGATAAATTTCCACCAGAAATGTGACTCATCTGACATTCTGGCAGGAGTGAGAGCACAGAGACGAGCTGGAGTATCAATCCTGCTTAAAAATTCATCTCTGCGCAGTATAGATCCACAGATATGAAGCTGTCGAAAGCACAGTAAAACTTAGAGCCATCGTGTCAAGAGTCATAAATGAACATATTTTGGGTTGAGTTATGACTGCAAGTTTCCCATGTTCCATGTCCTGGTGCAATTGGCTATTTTGTTAGTTGTGTTATAATTAAACTGTTCGTCACTTGTGCAAGAAGTATATCAACATTTTACAGTTTAATTTAACTGACTGAGATTTGATATTACCTCGATATAAACTGGAAATGAGACCATCCCCATTAAGATTTAATATTTCCATATGATAATCTTGAATGTCTGAAATCACTTCGGTATCAACCGAGAGGGTTTTCAGCACACCAAAGAAATGGTCTGTTTTCACATGTTCCTCAACAAATATTCACCTTGTGTGATACATGTGACTGTAAAAAGACAATGTGTTTTGTTTCCCCTACACATGTTCAAGACATGATCAGCAAAGAGATTTACTGCTTTGTCCACAGGGGGCACCAGAATCAACACAAACTGAAAATTCGACACAGGTGCCTTTAGTCCACGTCAGTGTCAGAACTAAATGTCAGAGGAGAAACATTAAGCATGAACTACACATAAAGGACCAAAGTAAAATGATTCATTATTAAGAACCTCTTATTTTTGTAATAATATTTTATTCATTGAATATTTTCATGTGTAAATGATCTTTCAACAAAATGTCAACAAAATGTAATATGGTAGAATTAAACCTGGTTATGTGTCACAATGAACTTGTTGATTTTAAATTTGAATTAATAATTGAAATGGTCAAAGTTATCTTAAAGTAAGTATCTTACTGTAAGTGGAATACAACAATGTGTCAATGAGAGTACAAACACCTCATTGTTGTTCTTAATCTGATTGTTGAGACCTTTTTTTAATCTACACTAGCTAGTTCTTTTGTTTTTTCTGTGTAGAGTAGTTTTGTTGTGTTTTGTCATATTTTGATGAGTTTTGCTGCAGAGCCACCATGCCCTCCCTGCTGAAGAAAAAATAAAAACAAACAAAAACATATTTATTCTTTAGCCAACATGTCTTTTTCTCTTTCAGACACAAAATGCTCATTGCTTTGGGGAATTCACAAAAACACCCACTCTAAAAGAACATATATATATATGTATTTTCCAACCTTAATTGAACCAGGTAATTAACCCATTGAGATCAAGATCTCTTGATAGATTACAGGTTAAACTAGATCTCTTTTGTCTATAATAAAGAAAACAGATAAATATACCAAATACCAATACAGAGTAATAACATTGGCACTGGGTGAAAAAAACCCTTTGGCACTGTGTTGAGTTGACACACGATTGTGTCTGTGCTGTAGTAGAGAACAGTGTTAGTGTACCACATTAAGGAAGCTTAAAACAAGCGTGTAATCTCCTTGTTGGCTCAGATGACAAAATGTGATAATAGGATTAGGAGGATATTACCTCTGATAGTAAAAGATCTTAAGTCTGAGTGCCTCTCGGCAACAGCAGAAGGCATGGTTTAATAGACGGATGTGGGTGAAAAAAGGCGCACAACTAGTCTCATTAAAGTATAACGACTCAGTTTCCAGCATGAAAACGCCCCTCACCCCCCACCCTGTGTCTAAATGACACCCAGCTGCCTGAGGTGATTAGATGAGGGTGATACAGCCATTTAAGAAGGGCAGGCAGTTTGGGTAAGAATCCATTAAGAGCGTCTCTCTTTTATAGCGTCCACAGGTTGGCACAGAGTCAAACAACAAGGTTAAATCAAGGAGGGAGCAGTCCTCTCTGATCTTTTTATTGGAGGGCTTAATGAGGGAAAATAATCATTTAACCTCATGTAGAGAGAGAAGACAAAGTTTGCCAAGATATTTTAAGATCTGCTAACCCCATCTGAAACTCTTGTAAAGCCACTAGCAACAGGAAATTCCTGACTTATTCATCATTTTGGAGAATATTTGCAGGTTGTCTGAACTCCCTCTGGTACCTCCTACACACGCCCACCCCACCTGCTTTGCCCCTGGAGCCTTATCAGGATGCAGGGAGCATCTTCTGCAGGATTTCTGTCACCGGGAGGCAAGCAGACAGGCAGGCATCTCTCCTGCATCCTGACCCTCCTCTGCAATCTTCAGAGATGCCGGCTGCCGCTCAGACAAAAACACAAAATGCCAAAAGGAAATGAACAGCATCGTCTTTTATTTTTGATTAATTTGTCTTCTTGGCAGGTACAGACAGAAAGTAATAAAACCATCAGGGGGCAAAATCAGGTTTCAATCATTCAAAACAGGGAGAAAGAAAATCTTCATCAGATGGTGGAGCTGGTTCCCGGCAGCTTTAACACTTGTATATTAATGCAACCGAGGTTTCTCCGTTAAATGATAAATGTTGAATTCACTCTCACAGTAGATTAACAATGATGTTTGGTTCCCTGCAAAAAGTAATCATAAAAAAATGATACAGCTTAAGTAAACTCCTCGTCCTAGAATAACCCTTCTGTGCACGGTGGACTAATGTGCGGCTGACCGAGCCACAAAGACAATTTTGCAGGCAGACCATTTTTAAGAAAGTACAACCGAGCTCTGATATTCAGAGTCACGCATCACTGAGCTGCTTCTCTGATACAAGTGTGGCAGTTGGCAGCACCAGATGTACAGTAGAATACGAGACGAGCCGTCCGTAATGTGCGTCTGCTCGCTGACTGACAATCTTGATGAAACTTGTGCAGGATATTTCTCATCCATCCTTTTGTCAAACAGCAGCAGAAACTGTAATTACATTTCAAGGGAGCTCCAAAACACCAATTTGGTTGCTTTGCGGCGGTTGAACTGCAGCACAACGAATGTTGGGAATAGATAAGTAATTTCTATTTTGAACACCAGGCTCCTCTCCTGCCCCCCGAAGCCCCACTTGCCTAATGCTGATTTAATTCCAAGAAACACACAGAAGATAACATGTTGATTAGAAAAAACAAAGATAAGAAAATGTCTCAGATGAGGGGAGAATACTTAATAAGATATTCTCGGAGCTACGTATGATAGAAATGAGCATTTGCACAGTTTCTGCAGTTGAAAAATACAGTGATTTGAATGTGTTTACCTCTTCAACCAGACACACAGACAAAGGCATCAGAGAGGAAAATCCACTGATTAGAATAAAACCCCAGAAGAATAACAATTTCCAAAATGATATTTACATTTTATTTATGATTTTTGATAACTAAATAGACCAGCCTATTACCTGGAAGAAGGATTATCAGGCAATATTGAGTATGCTTTTATATGAAAAGAAAAAAATAAACCCAAAAACCAGTCGGATCAACACGACATTAATAATATGACAATATATCAAGAAGAATAGTACGTTGTCTTTTACATCACCTCTACATACTGGCGGTATTGTGCTTTGATAAGACGTTTGCAACTAGAACACAGATACAGAAAAAATCGTAACAGCCCCACGAAACTCCCAAAGATTTCAGCAATCAACTCTCTCCTGGAAAAGAAGAAAAACGATTCTCCCGTCACCTCAGCACGTAGTCGAGATAAGAGGGAATGGATGAAGACTCCTCGACTCATCGGGCACATGTGGAATGCATAAAAAAAAAAAAAAGAAGAAGAAAAGAAAAAGAAGAGATGAGAAATGAAAATTAGTGGCAGCTCATCCATTCACACAATCAAAACGCTCCTCTGTTCCTGCTTGGATGTAGGCACCCATGAACACTCACACACACTGCGTAGCTACACTCATACACAGAAATATATGGGATGTATCATCCTCCTTTTTCCTGTATATCATTGAGGCAAACTTGGTCATTATAATATTTATATATTGATATTTAAAAAATAAAATGAAAATCATAAATGATAAATGAAAAAAACATGCACTTGACAAATACGAGCATGCATTTACATGATGAGACCTGAAATCTTCACCAGTACATTTCAAACGGTAGATAACGCACCTCCATCCCATCGAAAAACGTCCCTGCACACCCGACTACACTCATCGCACACATAGATACATTCTTGTACAAACGACACAGACTCCGGCTTGTTGTTTTACAGAGCGCTGCAACAGTTACAGATGTTGCTACAAGTACAGTGGAGTAAGCAGAGAGGATCTTTGTCCTGGGTTGTGTAAAACCAGTTTGTGTTGTGGTTGTTATATAAAGGCATGGGGGGCTCTTCTTCTGATCTGTGGTGAGATAACTGTACATGTTCCCTTGGTTATTTTGATCTTTTATTGTTTCGGTCTTTTTGAAAGAGAGGTCCTTGTTGGCGAGGTTTCTCCTCGAGCATCCTTATCGGCAGTATTCCAGAGAAAAAAAAACACAGAGATAGAAGAGCACTGCTTGAAAAGTTTGCTGGAAAAATGAACAGATATTTTGATATTTTGAAATTTCCTCTCAGCTTTGCCCTGGGTAGAAGTTCTTCTACCGTGTCTATCTTTTTTTTTGATTTGTCTGCTTTACTCTCGTTTCTAAGTAAAAAGTGCCTTTGTTAGACTTTGTATCAGTTCCTCACGCTCCCCTGTGTTGGATAAGTTCTTCTTGTGTTGTTCGCTTTGGTTGCATAACGCGCACTTTGTTGCTTCACCGGCGTCTGCTCAGCAAGTGAAGTCTTCAAAGTTGCCCTGGCCTGGGTGATGAGGTAGCATGTTGCCGGGATATGTCGATGGTGTACGCAGGTTCTCACAAGGAGTCTGGAGAGAGAGAGAGAGAGAGAGAGAGAGAGAGAGAGAGAGAGAGAGAGAGAGAGAGAGAGAGAGAGAGATAGCGAGAGAGACGAGGAGCAGAGAGATAAGGCAGGTCAGATAAAGCAGAGTCAGCAGGAGAGCAGAGGGGGGAGACAGTCATCACACTAGAAATGAAACAGAAAATTTGAGATGGAACTGAAAAATGTGTAGACTCACTCTCAAAAGTATGACAGGAGCAACAAGCTTAGCCAGGAGGCACGAGGAAATAGATTCATAAGAAATACTCTCCAGTTCAAAATAAAATGATGAAAATAATGAAGATGCAAGGAAAGAGAGGACTACCGAGTGAGTCGGGAGGAGATCAGAGGAGGGACACTGCTTTTCCTTTATCTCTGCTGCAACTCAGACTTACAATTAAAGTGAACTGGCTTCATTTACACTGGGAGATAAGTGAGCTGTCACACCTTCTAAAGCTCTAACTCAGGCCCGTCCCTGCTGGTCCTGTCCCCCCAGCTTTTGATTAAATTAGCACCACTCTCCTATTTGTCTCTCTCTCTCAATTTTCTCCTCCACGCATTCCAATCACATTTCGCTCCTTTTGAGTGTCTCACGACTGTCCTCTCCTAGCTTCCTCCATCTTTATCTCTTTACTCTCATGTTTACTCTGCATGTTTACTCTGCATCGCTTTGACAGTGTGTCCCTGTCAAAGCGATGCAGTCAAAGTGCTCAGCAGCAGCATACTGACATGGTGTTTCACATCATCCAGGCTCAGCACAGCTCCCCTGTCGTTGTTGTTGCGGCCTTTGTGTTTCTTCTTCATGCATCGGCACAGCTTGTACTTGATCACCTGAAAAAGGCGAAGACATCCATAACTGACCTTTAGGGATCAAAACTTTCTCTTTCAGTCAGCATATCAATACATTCAAAACATCAGGGTGGTAGCCAAAGTTTAGCTTCTTCTGTGTTTACAGAGTTCAAGCCCACATGCATCGATCAGAGAAAATTAAATCCAAATGAGATGGATTTTATGCATGTATATATTTTTTTCTTAATCGATCCTGCACATGAACTGTATATTTTCATTCACACACTCACTTTACACTTTCATCAAGAACTAAACTCTTCACACATATACTCCAAAATACGCCCCTGAAAATATTCCTGAGTTGCTTATTCACATCTACCACTCACAGCGTAAAGTTTTCCCTTTCAGACGAGAGAAGGGCAAGGTTTTAAGAAAAAAAAAGATACTGGAAATCCAAGATGGTGGACGAAACACGTCCTAGATCAATGCCTAGTGTAATTGGATGTATCCACAGTATCAACTTAAGAGCAGAGAAGATCATACTGACGAGCAGAAAAAGGATGAAGCTGCGCTATTACGTTCAAAAAGATTGCACAACGGTTTTTGCCCCACCTGCTTGTTTGCAGCAAATATTCCTGAATATTTCTATCAGCGTTCATACATTGACTGACTTCATGTGGAAACTTTATTCGGTGGCTGGCAGGAAAAAGTCTGGGTAAAGTCGAAGCAAGAAATGTATATCTGCTTCTACACATGCAGCTCACACCAACAATTTGTGATATTGTCATGAGTTCTGCCCGTTTGTAAAAAGAAAAGAAAAAAAAAAAGACAATCATCATTCTGCAATGCTTAAAGAAGTGAAGGTATGAGGGGAAGTACACAACACATTGCTGCTCTAATGAGAACAGACACTTCCAGCTTAATCTAAAATATAATACATCCAAAATTTAAATGTATTCAGCATCAATGCTGCCTAAATGTGTGCGTGTGTCTATGGGTGTCACATGGAGATGGACACCATAACCCGGGTTGTGAGGGACACAGCATTCATCATGCTTGCTCAAACTTGCCCTTGAGCACTGTAATAGTACACATTTTCATGAACAATAAAACTCAAAGAGATGTTCCAAATGATTGGAGAAGTATTAAGAAGAAGAATTTTACCTCATATAGATAGTCAAAGAGTTCGAGAATTGTGAGGATGCTGGCTCC
Organism: Labrus mixtus; assembly: GCF_963584025.1. Classification (NCBI taxonomy): domain Eukaryota; kingdom Metazoa; phylum Chordata; class Actinopteri; order Labriformes; family Labridae; genus Labrus; species Labrus mixtus. The sequence continues at coordinate 17,319,137 of NC_083618.1, read as the reverse complement.
GATAAAAAGTCCCATCTGACCTCCAATATCACCTGGGAAAATACAAAAGAAAGCACGAATTGAATCCTCAATTCAAAACAGAGTGCAAAGTCACTCCAGTACATTTATATGAACAAGAGATAAGCTCCACAGCATACTTTAAAGAAAAATGAAACTGTGAAAGGTGGAAAATGTGACATAAAACACCGACTACAAAGCAAAGATAGAGTGGAAAAAGTCACAATAGATTAAAGAGACAATTGTGTGTCTTCTGGACCTGAACACCTATTGTAAAAATGCAGACACTTGTGTTACTGTCAGTGTGGATGAAAAAGCATCTGTCATGTTGAATAGAACATATCATACTTTCCCATGCAAACACTTGACAGCCATTTCCTTACCCAGAAGGCCTGCCAACTCGTAGGCTTTCTTTTGTTCGATTGTTTCGTAGTTCAGCGCTTCAAAGAAGATATCCAGAACCAAAATGTTATCACTGTAAACAGAGAGACAGCAGCACAGAGTCTTAAGTCACATATTCTAATGTCTCAAGTTTATATTATTACACTCTTTTTTTTTTTTTTTATCAGGGTGTCCTCAGGCGGACGAGATGACTGGGGAGTCTGCCACTTCCTGCAGATACGGAGAAGATGTATAAAGTTGAGCACATAACTTGTTGAAGGTAATTTCCCCCGAGGTGCATCTGGTCATTTAGGAAAAACAAGGGAAATGATGACATCTGTTTGATTTTCTACGATGTTCACGTTAAGAAACGTCTGACTACAGCAGAAAATAAATGAAAGGGGATTAGTTTAAAGGCCCAGGGAAAGGCAGACTATTATTTTGATTCCTGAATATCCTCTCTGTGGGCCGATCAGATTACAACCTCCCCAGCTGGAGTTGAGATCAAAACCGACTTTGTAGTTTCCCTTTTTGTACTTGATGCCCTGTTTTATTATTTAAATGAAAGTCAAGACGAGTGATGATCCGTCAGTCCTAAAGAGAAACCTTGCAGAGCAGAGGGCTGATCTGAGACAACCAAACGCAAATCATAGCTGATAATGTAGAGATGGAGAAGCACTGACACAAAATGAACCACATCTGCTTACTCCATGTTAAGTGTGGGGGATGTATTTTCCAACCCCGTGCAGTCTGGCTGTACAAACTTCATTAAAAAAACACATGAAACATCCCTGGTAAACAGCATGAAAAACACTCATCACGGGCTTATATCCTCGTCTGCTAAGAAATTATCTCTGGAAGCAGTTTCCAACCTTCAAACGTACACCCACAGGCCTGTCGGAGGAGCTCTATGCAAACCTCTTTTCACAGAGAATATTTTGGCTAATCACAGCAGGGAAAGCACAGGTGGAAGAACAAACATTAACGATGGCTCTCTTCCAGTAAGTGTCCAAGGTTCTTCCAGTGAGACAAAATCTACAAAACAAGGACAGCTGGCTCAGCCTAATAGAACCCCCCCCCCCCTTTACGCTCATTACATCTGTGTGTTTCCTGCTTTGAAAAGTCAAAGCACAACAAGTTACCAATGTGTTGGTTTCATTTTACCCTTAAACTGAAGGCTTTTTGACAACTTTAATTGCATCAAGCAATTGCTGCTTTGTATGGGAAGCTTAATGACTCAACTATCTATTGTTAGACTAACAGTTTAAACCGTTTACGTGTGCTTTTAGCTATTTTAACTATTTTTTAACTCTTAGGCGTCTATATCAACCAGGTATTAGTCAATTATTTTGTTTTCTAACATGTGCAGCTAACTATCTTAATGGTTTTATTGTACATTTAGCCAAATAATGAAACTGGTTAGTTAGCTAAATGTTCTCTAATGTCTAGTGTTCCTTATGCAAAGTATTTCAAGTGTTTATCCTCTACTTAAGCTAAGTAGTTGACATTTATTGTCAACAAATTAGCTTAACTTAACATAGCTAACTTTAGCAATAGTGGTTTCTGTTCCAGCTGTGTCAGGGTGCTACAACCCGTCTAGCTAGCAAACGTACTTTATCCTACATTTTTCTGTTAATCTTTCACTTGAATCTAAATGTCAGCATTGTATTTCTAATGTTTAGCTGACTACTTTAACTATTCCTTACACTATCTATCTATCTATCTATCTATCTATCTATCTTATCTATCTATCTATCTATCTATCTATCTTATCTATCTATCTATCTTATCTATCTATCTATCTATCTATCTTATCTATCTATCTATCTATCTATCTATCTATCTATCTATCTATCTATCTTATCTATCTATCTATCTTATCTATCTATCTATCTATCTTATCTATCTATCTATCTTATCTATCTATCTATCTATCTTATCTATCTATCTATCTATCTATCTATCTATCTATCTATCTATCTTATCTATTTTATCTATCTATGTATCTATCTATCTATCATCTATCTATCTATCTATCTATCTATCTATCTATCTATCATCTATCTATCTATCATCTATCTATCTATCTATCTATCTATCTATCATCTATCTATCTATCTATCTATCTATCTATCTATCTATCTATCTATCTATCTATCTATCTATCTATCATCTATCTATCTATCTATCTAGTGTAAGTGAAATTGTTGGCTGACCTCCTGATTTGTACACACACCTGTACTGCATCCCCCTGCAGCTTGAATCAGTGAGTAACCTGCATCAAATCTGAACAGAGCTGCTGACAAACAGCCCACGTGTCTGTGTGTCTCTCGGTAGAAAGAGAGACAAACACTCCACTGTGACAGACTTCAGTTTCACACCACTGAGCACCGTTCAGCCCAGATACTAGAACACTCCCAGCTAATGTTTGTCAGATTGACTTTGGGATATGGCCAGTCACAAAAAGGAACAGGATGGACTCGAATCCGTCCACAGGGGATCCAGAAACTCTGAAGGGAGTAGGGAAAGGTCTTTTTCAGCACTCTGACTACATATGGTGTAATTATCTTGTCCTCAACGGCTCCGTCGGGAATGACAGATAAAAGATTCAACTGTTATTGCACCCTCTCATCCTGTCCTTGAACTACTTTTGATCTTTTCATTAGTTTTGGGAAAGAAAACACTTAATACTCTGTGATTATTAAGTTAATCTCTAACTGGTAGCTCCTTATTCTACTTCTTCGACTAAATGAAAACAAGAGTGAAGAAGTTGCAGACGTTATAGGAAAGTTAGGCGAGTTGCTTGAAGGGAAATTAACCTCAAAAAACTTAACACTAACTCTCTTATACAGAAAAGTTGTAGTTAGACTTCTTATTCCCAAAGGAAATCAACAAAACATCCACGATGTAACCTTGTATCAAGAGATTTCCAACACAGCTTTCATGCTGTGTATTTTCTACTGTTGTGACCCCCTTAAAACATCTGTACACATCAGGTTTAAATTAAGTGACTCACTACACACCACAACCATCAAGTACATTTGAGACCTGTGAGCATTGTATGACACTACAGAGGAGGATTAGCCCCACGATACAAAAAGGTGATTTATAAAAACTGAGTTCATGAGTTATCGCCCCCGGCACTAGAAAAGGTGATCCGTAACACATCATGTCGCCCTCCCCTCAAAAATGTGGCTTCCCTCTTACACTCGGGACGTTTGACCTTCACAATGCAGAATGATTTGTGTGCAAGGTTTGGCATTTAGAAAACAGTTTTGTACTTTTACCTGCAGAACGAAGGATGAGCTCTTTATATTCTCCTTATAGTGACGTGACTATGAGGTAGGATTTTGTAACATGTCAACTCCTTTGAAAACCTGTTGCTGTACAATAGGCAACAGTTACAAGAGTGAAGTGAAAACAGGAAATCTAAAAGTCCCTCACGGTAAGTATGGACTTTTTAAGGGAAGTTTGAGACATCTAGTCTCCAGGAGTAAATGTTTGAATTATACATTTTTGCACATTCAAATGCACAAATCATTTTTGAAATGATGTCTGGAGGAGATCTTGAATCAGAACTTGTGACAGAAAGAATCAAATCAGCGTTTTTCCTTTCAACGGCTTTACAAGTGGAAGCTATTATAGTACCTTGGTACTCCAAATTGAAAGTTTTTACAGCTTTAAATTCCACTGAAGGTCTGAACCATGAGCTTGAGATCAAACTTTTACTCTGAAATAAATAAATAAACACAATGTGGTAGTTTCACAAGGGCACTTCCTTTATATGAACGGTATTTGTGTTGTACCAAATCCATTTGGTTTAATGTAGACACACACATCCATATAAAAAAGGAGAAAACTACTCTTTTCAATTTCAAGAAATGTGATCTGTCCTCACAGAGTTTTTTATTTTTTACTATTCAAAGAGGAGTTAAAGGCTCGAACTGTGGATATCAGTGCAAGTTTAACTCTTATTTTGTATTCAGCTTCTTATGTTAGATGAATATGTGCATTTATATATAATGTCTAAAGACATTTTGAACAAGGTTTTATATAATTCTGTTATAGTGATTTTGCCTATGTGCTTTTTTTCAGTACATTTTTTCAGTACATTTTTCAGTACAAGATGGTTCCCTTCACTTTCCATCAGAGTCATTTTATTGTGTGCAAAATGCAGAAATATGGAAGTGGTTTCCATTTTTTATACATCCCCCTGAATTTTTTTTGACTAAAATCAATATTTCATTACAAGATAATCTTTTGTTGCATTGTAAGTGTTGCAGCATATTTTTTCATTGATTTTAGCAGCTTAACAGCTACCAGATCCAGATTGTTTACACCAAGAATATAATGTAAATTTGACTCATGAAAGGGACTTACGAGATGTACTGCTCCGTCTTGTTGAACTTCTTGGCGAGGTACTTAGCTGAGGCTTTGCTCGGTATCTTGACAAAGGACATCTCTTTACCATAGCGCGTCATGTTGCACGGCGTCTCGCACACACAGTAGTCGTTGTCCCTCTCGACCAGAAAGTCTGTAAATGAAAGAGAAAGACAGATTGAAAGACACAGAGGTAGATAGATGTATCACCTGCCCTGCATGACAAACAAAATGCCAGCAGATTGAAAAGCGTCAAAGAAAACTTGTGGAAAGACGCCGTGGGGAGAAACCCCAGAGACCCTTATGAGAAATACAAAAGCTATAAGACGCACACAGACAGAGTCAGACGGACAGCTGCAGCCAGAGGCCGACATGTGATTCATGTGGTGTCATGAAAGAAAGAAAGATTGCAAGTCAGTAAGAAAACAAACAGACATGAAAGGCCTGAAAGGTATCAGTTGATAGAGAGACAGGAGAGTGTGAAATAGAGAGCCACAGTGGCAGGCCTGAGCTCTTACTATTTGAGAATGGCTACCATGAGGCTGAAGAAACACTATTATCTGTTATCAGCTGGGATGAGGGGCTCTGAACAGTGGGACATACACATTGGCCAGTGTCTATACACACAAACTATCACACACTGCATGCTGGGTTATCTTCTTACCTAAGGCAGGATCCGCACACTCCTTGTATTGCTCTGGGGTGCAGTATGGAGCATCTCCTAAGGATAGAGAAGAAAAACAATGTTCTCAGTCTGAACAAAAAACTGCAGAAAAAGAAGACGAACAAAAGGGTGACGTGATGCAGGGTTTTTATTTTTTTTGTCTTTCACTGCCATTACCGTCCTTATTGTGACTGAGCTTTCCGCACATATTTGCTCATATCTCGTTGAATGATTTCATTAACTTTTCCTTTTTTAGCTTCTGTCAAATTTTTCTCCTTCACCCTCTCCATCTTCCTCGCTTGACAGTTGAGCCACCCCCCCCCCCCCCCTCTGGACAATACATGCAGAAAAAAAAACAACGTTTATTATTTCCCAGCTGCAGTCATTCACTGCGTTTTGGTTCATCCTCTTACAGAAAAAAAATCCCTCTAATGACAGGGAGATAGGAGAGATGAATGGGCAGAGGATTTTAACAAGGGAGTTGTCTGACTCGCATTAATCAACTGCACAATCGCTGGGAGATAGCGGCTAATCCTGGCTGTCTGGCTCTCTGTATGCAAACACGGATCTGAAAGTGACCCTGATTGAGGAGAGAGACATTTACAATCATCGGACAGGTAGGAGCAGGTTAACAGAGGCCAAATCCAAACGCTTCTCCCCCGTGCCAAACTTTTTCAATTTGCCGTCCGAGATGCCACACAGTGATTAAATGTAGGAGGTAAGACAGCGCACGCCAGCTGTAATCACTGCACAAACACACAGTGAAAATAGTTGAGTTGTCCGATTCACTGGAGCGAGGAAGTATCTGATCCTCTGCAGATGCTGGCGAAAAACAGTAAAGAATAGTAATTTTCACAACAAGTCCAAATGCAAGCACTTTAAACGTGACAACAGTTCCAATTTCTTCTTCTGTACGTCTTTTTTTAAAAATTTTTTTTATTTTTGGGCTTTTTGTGCCTTTAAGGGGGAGATAGAACAGTGGGTAGAGTCGAAAATCAGGGAGAGAGAGAGAGTAGGGAATGACATGCTGGAAAGGAGCCACAGACTGGATTCAAACCTGGGCTGCCCGCTTGGAAGACTATAGCCTCCATAAATAGGGCGTATGCACTAACCACTGCGCCACCAACGTCCCAGTACATCTTCTTTCTTTTCTTTTTAACAGAAATTTGTATTTCTATCCTGGTTTGAGATGCCCCTCTGGTTCCTACCAGGCATGTGGACCATCCTGCAGTTGCAGTTCTCCACCAGGTATCGTGTCTCACAGTCGATCCGGCAGGCTGTGATGCTGTAAGTGTTGAAGAAGTCTGAGTCCATCGGCGTGGCCTTGCAGTCCCCCCACGGTGGAGGCAAGTACGTCAGCTGAGAGAGAGAGAGAGAGAGAGAGAGAAGTGACAATGCAGAACCACTTAAGCTTTAGAGCCTGCTGTCTACTGAAAACCCTCTCTGGTGCCCTGTTAATCCGCTCATTTGACCTTGTACTCTCTGTCAATATGATGATAAACTAGTTACTCTGTTGAATTTGGCACAGAAAATGAATCTTCCTTCCTGAATGCATCTGCATAGTGGTGCCTGATGCATCTCTCCTATGCTTCTCCTGTTCCTATTCTCCCTGTCTGCCTTTCATTGTATTGCCCCTCATGCAGGAGCTGAATAGTATCAGCACAGTACAGATGTTGATGTTGTAATTTGTGCTCTAAACAGCTCTGCTGCAGCACAAAAGTGTGGAACCATGTTCCTTGTATTGACAATGTACATTTTCTAGCAATAAAGTATAAAAGTAGAGATGTGGACATCGCTGCAGCCACATGAAAGACTCAGAGAAAGCTTCTTCCCTCAGGCCATCAGGTCACAACTCAGTCTTTCACACTGTGCTCTGTGAATCCTTTGCACTGCACTCAAGCGTGTATTTAATTCTATTGAAAAGTTACAACTGTGACTAAGTGTATGTGCATTCTTTATTGGTTTGTAATCCCACTTATTCTCACTTTACTATCATCCAACTTGCTTGAGCAAGTTCTTCTGTGAATTTTCTCACACTCACCAAATATGAAAACTCTTAGTGGTCCCTTTGCTCATGCATTGATGATAGATGCAGCTAGCTGTGAGAACTAATGTGAATTGCAGGACACACTGACTATTAACAAAAATAGCAAAGCCTCTCATGTATAAAAAACCAACACATTTACACTTCATGTTACTATTTATGTGATTCAAATGTATTGCACAAATCTCTTAAAGCCCCTGTGAGGAGTAATCAGCTGGTTATGAAACACACTGACTTTTAAAGAGATGCCTCTTTGTGAGCTACATAAGCAAACCATCAGCAACAAGACTATTTATATAATGTTATGATTCATGCCTAACATCTGAGTAAGGGTTACTCATAGTAACTGGTACAAGAAAGCAGTATGAGACATGTACGGGACAAAATCAACAAAGAGATGAGCTGTCCTGCTTTGTCCACAAGGGGGCGCCAAGATCAGTAAAATAAAAAGTTCATCATAGGAGCTTTAAGTTTGTCTTAACTGCACACTGTATTTCAGGCATGTAACCAAAATCCCACTGCATGACAATAGACCTAAAAGTTATTTCCTATTCGGGCATATTCTTGTGGCACAAAATTGCTTGACCATAAGAGAGACAACAACACTAGGCACCACTAGTTCCTGGCCTCTATAATTACAGCCTCTATAGAACATAAAAATGTAAAAACATATATCCCTTCAACTCCGAAACAAGCCGTAATTGATTCTTGTTTCAACCTAGGGTTAAACCACACTGCACCTTGTGGTAAAAGTAGACCTAAATCGCTCCAGGAGAGTGCGTATTTGCATTTCATATTAACATATCAGCTGTGTCCATTTACATTTTAGCTGCCTTAAGAAAAAAAAGGGTCCCAATTTGTTGTATTAAATGAGGTGGGAAGCTATAAAGCAGCCCGTGTGTTTCCGTCTCATCAGTCCAAACAGTGCATCACTGAGTGCTCACACAGCAATAAATTAAAGGTCCCAGTTATGATTTAGGGACCTGCACTTTAGGATCTGTGCCGGAGTGCAAGATGCAGCCACGTGTGTCGTGCCACGCACTGGATTTGGTTACTAATAACCCGAGGTGTTCAACATGCACATACAGTATTGAGACACATACAGCACACAGGAGCCTAATCTGGAGGCTGTGATGATTCCCCTGCTTATTTTCACATCAAGGATGTTTCCACAAAGTCAAACAAAACATAAAAACTATCAGAGCTTGGTAAAATATGAAAATCAATAATAGGTGCTTGTATGTCTTCTCACCTCCTCAATTGGGCTTGACCTTTTGGAGGAGCTGTATGAATAGGAAATGGCTCTGTTACGCTCAGAGTTCTTCTATTGGATTTCTCTTCTTCATTTTCAAAAGCTCCACTCAGCCATCCTGATCCACCTTGTGGCAACATTACTTCCCATTGGTTTAACTTGTGCTTAAGCTTTAATTCTGCAAATGTGGAGGGAAGTAGGTCTGGCATGAAAGATTTCAGGACACGCTAGCTGTGCTGTTAGCTGTGCTGTTAGCTGTTTAACGACCATGAAGAAGAAAACAAGTCATGTTAAGTTGGTGGACTTATTTCCCCCTTTTCATTGACAAACGAAAAGGCGAGTCAGCAAGATTCTGACGTCAGAAGAGATGGAACATTTTTAAAGTTGTTGCTTTTCATGTTAAGTAGGAGGAAATTGCAGATTTTTTCTTTTGTAGGATCTCAGTGAGTGACAGTTTGGCCGGCTGAAAGGAGTCCGAACAGTTTTACACTGCAGGACTGATGAAGAAAGGAACTGAATGAATTTGAGCAAACTGCATTAGATTAATGAGGAGTGAGCCTGCCAGCCATAGAAATAATAAACAAACACAGACAGACAGACAGAGCAGTAGCCAGAGATGGGGAGGAGACAGTATCAAAGAGAGTGGAACTGTATTGGATGAATTGAAATGTATGCAGGGGAAGAAAAAGAAAGAGAGCGCTGGGGAGAAATAGAGGAAAACAAAGAGGGACAGTTTCCTGCAGACGCGACATTTGCAGCATGCAAAGTCTCGCTGCAGCCCGCCGACACTGGATCACACTCAGTAGTAGGGTGGACGTGGAAGGACTGAGATCACTCCAAAATCCATCCCCTTCTCTCCTCCATTCATTATGCATGCTTCTGTAGCATATTAGGGGCAAGAGTGTGTGATTTGTCTGGCTGTACGCTCCCTATCACACATGCACAATTATTCAGAGCAAAGTGGAATAACCTAGCTCATTTAACTGAGCATGAAAGACTTCTACAAGCTGAGAAAGTTTGTGTTTATATATTACTGTTTAGGCTCTGAGTGTGTGACAATGAGAGCTGCACAAAGACTCAAGCTGGGATTGTTATAAATGAGGTACTTGCCCTAACACTGACGGCTCGGTCATTTATTACCAGCTTCTTTAACCTCAGTGACTTTAAGGAAGAATAAGAACTAACTGTCCTTTACGACTTTGACGTCATTTATGGGTCTGACTTCCTGCCTTGCCTTCTATGTGAAAAACAGGATTGATTCCCAGCTAACACTGTGTCTTTAACCTTTTTTTGTGTGAAAGCAAAAAAAATAAAATAATTTGTACCTTCAAAACACAGCAAAGTGCTGAGAGCGCAGAGCCTACCATGTGGGACGCCTCGTTTCAACTCCCAACAGAGCCTTGAACGAGGCCAGTTACAAATAAAAAACTCTCCTGCATGGCTTAATCACAGAGGACCATGCTCAGTGATCATAGAGAATACCAGGAAAACATTTGCTGTTTACTTTAATGAAAATACTAATAAAACAATACTCCTCAACTAATACAAATCCTACTTTTTAAAAATAAATATATATATTTTTTGCAGGAATCTTTGCCTTTATTGGATAGGGCAGCTCTAGAGAGATAAGGAGTGAACCTGCGGCCACGACTTAAGCCTCCATAAATGGGATGCGCAACATAACTGCCAGGTTATCTGGTGCCCCAAGTCCTGCTTTGAAAATGAGTTCTTCTATTAGTAATATTAACTCCATGCACTTGGGGTTGGAGCCAATCCTAGCCGTCACTGGGCAAGGGGCAGGTTAATACCTGGCAAGGTCGCCAGTCAATCACAGGGAGGTTAAACTATGTGTATAAGAAAAATCCTTTTAAGGTCATAGAGGAATACATCAACATATAATGGCACTACTTCCACTGTTAAAGGACCATGCGGCATGTGTGTGTGTGTGTGTGTGTGTGTGTGTGTGTGTGTGTGTGTGTGTGTGTGTGTGTGAAGGAAAAGGCTTAAATCTGTGTGGAAAAGAAAGTTAGGAGGCAGTCATTAGTAGTTTCAGATGTAGCCACCCTTTTTAGATTTCGGGGAGTTATTAGATTCAATATTCATGGGAAAATATCACTAAGTGCAGCTTTAAATACATCCCAATTGTGTCTCATGTGGTTTTACACTGGTAAACCAACAGAGATGGTCTCTAATAAGCGGTCCAACTGAACAGCTGGTGCTCACTGTTTGAATTTCAAATGATTGAGATTCTGACTGGCCGGTTTCAGTTAAGCTCTCAGTTTGGTGGGAGTGGTGGGTTCAGGGCAGAGGCATCAGGATGCAGCAGAAAGATCCTCCAGATGGTTGTAGATCAAGAGGAGGGATCTGCAGTGAGAGGGCTACTGGGATGTGAGCCAGAGCTTGATCAACCCAGACAGGGTCAACTGGGCCATGCAGGACTTCTGATGGTATAAGCCCTGAAACACTCCCAGTGTTCGGAGAACAGAACAAGGATGGGGTAAGCCCCTTCATGGGTTTATGTTTGTTTTAAACTACATATGGATTTTTCCAAATGTTTGTGTTGATACCAGCTTATAAACCACCAACTGCAGAGAGAAATACAGACCTCTAGAAAAGTTCTGCTCGGCTGTATGAGAGTTGAGCAGGTGGCATAGAGAGGGTCAAAAACGTGTTTATTTACTTAAAACAACTAATATACAAGAGCTTTAAGGATTAACCAAAAATGTAACTGAGCGGCATATAACATCCTTTATTAACTTTCCTTTGAAGACTAGAAAACTAGCAATTGTGTGAAGACTGAAAGGAATTGAAGCAAGTACTATTTATTCAGTGAATTCTATGGGTATACACCATAAACTGTATATAAAGATGGACGGATCAACAGCTGCCTGGGAGAGAAGCCAAATTATTTAGAGCCCCCCTGCTGACTGTCTGCAGTACAGGTCATAAAGCAAGCCTCCTCTCTGTTAACAGATGGGACATGGGTGTCAATCTAAAAGGTTCAAGTACATGATGCTGTTTTGTCAAACCTGGATTCTGTTGTCATTTAAATTATCTAATTATATTTCATGTCAAAGTTTTAATTTCTTCTGAGTAGTTTTGTTTTTATTAGTCAATTGATGGAATAAAAGATCGGATGTAACACCATGATGTTCTGTAGACAGATGCAGTGTTCTGTCCCGGATTAGCAGAGTAGAGGAGGAAAGGTTAGACAAACTAACAGCACAGTTATTGAACTGTCCATGGTGTCTGCTCTGAACTGACACAATAATCTGATTTGCTGTGGACTGTTATCTACCTGAGGGAACTTCTAAGTTAAATGTGTGCTTCGGTTATAAGAGGGGGCGCGGTGCCAATTTGGTGGTTCCACCAGCCAGCTTCCTTCTGTGCATGTCTTGGGTGTATATATATACAAGGCCATTACAAACACATGAAAACAAAAACTAATATTGCCAATTTAGTTATAAAAGGCTCAAAGCAGTTTGGCTGACTAATAGGAAATATAATTTCTTTTCATTGCTATGCAGATGACACACAACTTTATGTCTCCATAAAATCAGCACAGTTAAATCTCAGTGTAGTTAATGATACACTTGATAAGCTGGCACCCTCCATTAAGACATTTTATTCACAGTTCAGTCCTCTTTTTTGTCCACTATAAATCTTTATTATTACGTAAGTTTTACTTTTTAATCACTCCATGCTCATCCTGGCTTATAAGTACCTGCATGTTACCTGAGATCTTGAATCAATACTGTGCTCTGCTAGCATTCCCCTAATCTGAACTTTAAACTAAAGGAAAGGGGGGGGTGAGTATTTACTGTGAGGGGAACAAACTCTGGAGCAGCCTACTTTTTGAATTTCATTAACTTTGTTTTCATAAATTGTTTTTTTCTAATTAACAGGCTTTCTATGCAGAACCAACCAAGTGAATTTGGATTACATCATTTTTTGCTCTATAAATAGAATTAATCATTATTACTATCAAGCTGGGGATGGTTCATTTTGTCCTTATACCCTATAAACAGTGCAAGTACTTTGAATTTCCCCACTGGGGATGAATAAATTATTATCTTATCTTAAGTAAATATTGCTTGCTGAAAATTACATTTCAATCCAATATTCTCTCTGACGTAATGTGCTGCAATACATTTTTCTGTGTGATTACTGTCATCATTTCCAAGCCATACCCGTTGTTCCTGACAGGAGACGAAGGTCTGAAACCCCGGCGCCACTCCAAAGCCCAGCTGATCAATGAACGGCGGCTCATCCTGGGTGTGGATCTGAACTTTGATCCCCGCTTCAAACGATGTCTCGTCTGTTGACAAGAAGAGGTTAGGACATTTACAACAGGGACGATGATTTGTATGCACACACCAGCCTACTGGGTCTAGCCGGCAGCAGTTGTAACTAATGAAATGGAGAACAAGCTTTGCTGCAGAGGAACATGTTCCAGCCAGAGAGGGATAAAACATACCGGATACTAAACTTGAATCAAAAACAAAAAACAATAAAATAAACACTTTACTGTTCACTTTAAGTCCTATTTTTAAAACATCCTTCCAATAGAGTAACTGCTTATTCATCAGTTTCTCCTTTGGATTCCTGAGGTTGACAATCACACTGTGGTCTTGTGGGAGTTAACAAAAGCTGGGATAAGGAGTGAGAGGATAAAGAAGATGGACCTCCTAAGTAGGCAGGTGTGTGACAATAAGTACCCCACAGGAGCCGTATTTCCTGCAGGGGGAAATGAAAGTGGAAGGATAAATTAATAAATAAATGATGTTGAGGATAAAAGGAAAATCAATACAGCTGACAGTTTCCTTCGCTACAGCACTCTGCTGTATAGATTTTAAATGAAGTAGATTGGCTTCTTTGATACTGAGAATGGGGGGAGGAGGGACATCACAATGACACGGCGCCTCAGACCTGTAGTAGTGCAAACATATTTCTTTCACATTAGCAGAGAACTGGAGCTGCTTATCATGGTGATGGCAGGCTAGATTCAAGAGATTTAGATCCTCTGAGCACTGGCTCTGGGATAAACTAGGATGTCTGTTTCCCGCCGCCTTTCTTCCAGCTTGTCACTTGGCATCGTCTTCTAAGTACCAGGCTTTCTCTCTGTTTTCCATTAAAGAGCTCAGGGATGCGGCTGGATTTCAGCATGAGAGCTGCGACAAAGAGCGACAGACTTTAACTGTTACACATCGCTCTTCTGAGACAGGATTTGAAGCTGTTTTCCTGTGCTGCCAAGTCAAATGCTAGAGGCTCAGAGCCGCAGATAGACACGAGAAGTGTCCAAACTTCTGACTGCAAAAGCACAAGTCATCTTTAATTTGCCATTGCCATCTGTCACCCATATGGAGATGAAAACATTGATATGAGGGCTCAAATTTGGTTTCAACCTAAATGTGATCATACTCTACAATATACACATTTAATATAGACATGTAGGTGCATCAAAGTTATTAAGATCAGCCTGAGTTTTGGTGTGACATAATTCCAAATATGAAGAATTAAACTGGAAAATATGTTAAAAAAAAAGTTTACATGACCTGGGGGAAATACTGTATCTTTTGTTTTTAACTCCCAATAATAGTTGTTATTTTTTGGGCCTTTTTGCCTCCTTTAGATAGGACAGCTGAAGAGAGACAGGAACCGCAGGGATGAGAGAGTGGGGATGACATGCAGCCGAAGGCCGTGATCTGATCCGAAACCCACAGTGGCTTCAACGAGGACCACAGCCTCCGTACATGGGGCATGCAACATAACCGCTAGGCCGTTGGCGCTCCCACAATAGTCTTTTTACTGAAAGCAGAAGTTCAAATTTGATGAAATGTCATCATCACATCTGCCCATGTAAGATTTCTCTTTTTAATTTTGTAGTCAGCTCTCTTGTTTTGTTATCAAATCAGGACAGGGCTGCAGTGTTTGCAACTGTTGCCTCACATCAAGGGCTTGAAACACCCGGCAGGTTTGTTATTTCTGTGAGGAGTTTCTGTCTGTGTGTGAAACCACATATTAAAGTCCTGCCTACTACATACTCAAACAGTATAAACTGCACACTAACTTGACATTTAGTTAGCAACATTCTGATCTACATCCTCTCTGTGTTAAATGAATACCGATTGAGTATGACAAGTGAGCTTCCCTATCATGCTTAAAAATGTTGGCCGTTCTCCATACACAACATCGCATGATATGAACAAACTACAAACTCAATATGACATCACACTTAGTATGAAAGTAATTGTTTTCAGAGACAGCGTATTTGTTCTCTTAATGTCCGTCTGGGTTTCCTCTGTCTGTTTCCTCCCACAGTCCAAACACATACAGGCCAGGTGAAGTCAAAACTATGCCTAACTGCCTGTTAAACTAAAAGTGATAATCCATATATGCAGAGTGACAATTGCATTGATTGTCGTCCTATATGGCAGTAACCTCTGTGTAATAAAGGCTTTGTGCCTAAAGCATTCATATATTAATTTCTTCATATAGAGTCAGATTCATCAATTTCTTCTTGTACCTTAGAATGTGTTTTCACAATGAAACCCTCAGGTGTACACGGTTCTAATCATGAAAATACAGACAAGCTCCTGAAGACTTCTTTTTGAAGGTCATAACTTCTTCTTTCACAGAAAATGTATTCCTTTGATGCCACCACTTCAACTTCTTTCTCAAGCCCTGCATCACTAAGCACTTGTTGCTTCATATAAGATCCACAGATTCTGTTAATAGCATTTGACAAAATTAATGGTTAAAACTAATAACAAATATAACCTTTAATAGGTAATTAAGATCAAATTCATAAAGTAATACCCTGCCCAATATCTATTTTGAAAGCAAATCTTTATTTTGTCATTGTAAGCTGTCCTGGTTATGTATGTGTTTTTAATTAAAGGCAGGGTTGGTAATTTTCTAAAACTATCATGATTTTGAAAGTGGCATTCCCTCAGTGCTCCGTCTGCACCCACCCCCTCCCCTCAGTGCTCCCTCAAAAGCCACGCCCCTCACTTACATGCACAAGCTCCGTTGTCTGTCGACCTTAAGACAGTTTTAACCAAAATCTTAAAAAGTGTATCTGGAGGAAATGACTAACCCTGCCTTCAACTTGTTAAACTGTGAAAGGAAGAATTTTTGATTTAATGTCATTTTCCTTTACAACTGTGGTGATCTCAGGTAGACTGCTGCAACACATTCATGGAGGAAACAGTATTCAGGGTGATAGCTGGGGTAAGATCTTTTTGTCCTGCACATCAAGCCAATGTCTGATCTCTGCATTCTCTGGTAATGACCAACTTGTTAGAAGTCGTAATGCACAATATGAGAAACAGAACACATATTTATATATATTTCCAGCTTTCTTTGATTTCACCCCTTTTTATCTTGATTTCTGTTTTTATAACCTGTGATGTGATGTTGTCTTCTTTACTTTTATATTATAGCCATTAGCTTGCAGACTTTTTTGTTATGTTTTTCTTTTTCTTTAATTGTTTTGCTTTAGAGCCTTAACTGCCTTTTGAGACCTACCAGTTGTATATTTTCTTATTTTCTTATTACTTGTATTTGCCTTTATACATATATATATATATATATCTATATATATATAGATATATATATATATTTTTTAGAAATCTCTCAATTTGACTTTACTGCTGATGTTTCATGAATAATCATGTGATATACTTAGTTGTTCTTTGTGTTAATTTGTGCATGCACATGTTTGATAAATACCCATCTTCTTGTTCTTGCAGACAGATCCAACGCTGGGAACATGCACGCTTTGAAAAATGAGGCCGCAGGTGTTTGAACTAGCACATTATGCATTGCACGGCATTTAACCAGATTAAACAGCCTGCTGCTAAAGGCTGTTAATATAGGACTAATTAATGGGCAATCTGCATTATACTCTGAGACAAAAGCTCCAGGTTTTTGAAAAACAATGACGGTATTATATCAGGGATTTAGGGCAATGGGTGGTTGATATGTCTCCAGGATTTAAGACAATAGTATGTTGTTGGTTTTTCAACGCTTTTGTTGTCGTTTCACAGCTGTTTAGCACTGCTATCAAAATATACTGACACCTGCAATCTAAAAATACAGAAGGTAATGCACAGAATGCAAAGTGATTAAAAAGAATGTAGAGTAAATAAACATCAAAAACTAACATCATAGTATATAACAATGAGTGATCGTGGCAACAGAACCCTTTAGTTTCCACCAAACCCCCTCTTTTAAAAGTATTAAATCATTAAATAATCTTACATAAAATGCGTAACGCATCATTATAAATAAAACATTTAGGCCTGGAGAAGTGGAGATTCATATTTAAATATGTTAGTCACATAACATCTTTTTGCTACATGTTTAATTACTATCACAGTGTTTCTGTGGCCACACCAAGCTGCCTCTTTACATTCATTTTTTCTGCACAGATAAAATATTGATAAAAACACACTGCAGCATATGTCGCTGCATTAAAATTAAGTAGCAGGGTCTCTCTGCGAAACACACAGAGAGGACTCTGTGTTGATGAAGGGTCAGCTCAGAAGGGAAGATCCTGTGGCATTAATTGATTTTATATCAGGCAAATGATTCTGCTCTCTTTTGATTCATGTGGACTAGAAGCCTGTTTGACAAGTGATGCAATTATACTCAAATGAAATCATATTTTCCAGATCAATAGCCATCTGTCTTTAATACAGTTTAGTCGATAATATCTGGTGGACACAGCGGGTGCATTTCATATGATCAGAGGGGGAATTTTTCAGGATCATCATTCATAATTTATGAAAGGTTATAAAGAATTTCATTTAATCAGATGCATACCTCAGCAGAAATCTGCTACGAATTAATCAATTTTTAACCCATGTGGTCTAAAGTGTGCACATGGGCATGGATCAAAAGCACCTGCAATGAGTCCAGACTCTATCTGAGGGATTAAAGAGGATTCTAAAAGATATTTTTCCCTCTGAGATTTCTTAAAGCACTGAAAATAAACAAGCTACTTTGGTGTTTTGTTGATTTAATGAAATCTGTTTCCAATTTCTTCAAGTCCCCGCTTAAGGGCAAACAGAAACACCAACCTAATGGGTTTTAGCTGAGGTCTTAAGAAGTGGGAATAGGATGTTTGTATGTGATGTATCATCCAGGAAAGCTTACCAGTCTCTCCCCATACAGGAAGGTATTCATCCTGCTGGATGTCCAACATCAGCTCCAGGCCGTTCCCCATCCCGCCCTTCATCGTCACCAGGAGGGGTCGCCCATCTTGGCCAGAATTAAAGGTGTAGCACTTCCCATAGCGTGTGAATATCTGGAATACACACAGAGACAAATACAGAGACATTAGCTTAGCATGGTCACAACAAGATGACAGATCTGCATCACATTCCTTTTTTTTTTTCGGGCCATTTTTTCCTTTATTATTTAGCTGAAGAGAGACAGGAAATTTTGGGAGGAGAGTGCAAAGGGATGACATGCAGCAAAGGGCAGAGGTCGGATTCAAACCCATGTGGTGCATGACATAACTGCCAGGCTATCCAGCGCCCCCTGCATCTCATTCTTAAACCAAGTCTGGCCCAATGGTAAAATCTCTGTTTCAAGCTGTACCCACTTAATGATTTTGAGGTGAAGAGTAAGACCAAACCAGTACTGAGCAGTAACCAGTTCTTGTGATGCTTTCCTACTCAGACTTCAGAGTCTTTTCTGTTGAGATGCCGCTGACAAACTGAGCCCCCCATCAGCCCTCTCAGTGCTGCATGATACAGTGAGAGCTTGAGTGAATGTGACATGACTTGTATTTCTGAGAGGACTATGCTGTGCCTGAGAAATCTTACAAACAACAACAATCACTGCTGACAACAATGTGGATCCTGCAGAGAGCGACTCAAGTTTTTTTTCTCCACATGCAGACTGTTACAGTTCAGTGAATAATCAATAAGTCAATCGATAGAAAGGTAAACAAACACTTTGTTGTCAATTAGACTTCGAATTTAATCAAAAGGACAAAAAACCCCACTCCATTTCAAGAAGCTAAAGCCAGTGAATGTTTTATATTTTTGGTCAAAATTAATTCAGCCTGAATCAAATGATCACTGGGAGTACTCGCCTTCAAATTTGGATTGAAAGCTTCTGGAAGAGAAGAAGGACAGATCAAGGCAGCTCAACACGCTCTGGTTCCACTTTCATCTCCTCAGTTCTGACACAATTCTGCAGATGGAACTCAGAGTTCAATGAATACGCCTCACTCCAGTCAAATCCTAACTCTACAGGCACTCAGATTACATTCCTGGAGTTTGTGCTGTCTCTGTTTGTGCAAGTATTTATAACTTATAGCAGCATCAGCAGCATAGACACAAGCAGGAAGCAGAGACCTGTTGGCAAAGACGTGATTGCCAGTGAACTAATGGATGTATAATTAAATCACAGACATTAGGAAATGGAAAGCCATGGCCAGCATCCAAAAGAAAACGTTCTCCTGCTTTTTTTTTCTTTTTCATCAAGAAACATGACTGTGCGCCCTGTATCAAAGCATCCTCGCTCACAATTAAGTTATTATTAACCTTCAGCATTTTGACGTTCATAGGAGGAAATGGAATAAGGAAGTGGAGGAGCTGTGCATGAAGAAGAAATGACACTAGGCAGAAAAAGGTAATAACTGAAATATGTCTCCTTCGTCATGTGCTCCTCTCTTTGTCTGTGTTCTGATACATTTTTATCATTATTAAGATAGCTGTACAAATGACTACATCTACTACAAATACAGAGAGAGACTGTACAAAAGGGTATTTTCTGCACGAGAAAGTTTAAGCTTATTTCTGTATTCAGACGACCTTGGGAACACATAAGAAGGCGTTGATTACATTCATACATAGTATGAGTCAGACATTAGCGCTTGATGACAAATCAGTAAAATGTCACAAACACCACTTTCACAGAGCTGGAAAAAAAAAGTCCAGCAGTGTCTGAAAAAGGGACAAAAAATCAACTATAATATGAATCCTGTTCAGTGAAGTGTGTAGGACAGAATGCAGCATGAATCACGATGAATTGCCTCCCAGTATGCAGTTATACAGTGGGAGCTTTTAAGACACCAAAGTGGTGAATATGTAATAAATAACCTTCTGAGATTCTGACACAGTACGAGATCCGACCTTTTGAGTGTGCAAGTGGCAAAACTGAGTCAAAATCGGTGCCTGAAAACGCCTGCATATGTGCTGTGAATCTAGAGCGTGGATGAACAACATCAGCAACATTTCCCATGAAATCCATCTTAGTCCTGGGAGTCGCCTTTCTCCGTAATCAGATCTTTTGTAATCATAACTCTTTGGAACATCGGGCAGGGAAATCTAAGGCTAAACATGGCACCACAAGCAAAAAAACATAAAGTAATTTTCTGATAGTTTGAGACTTTGGTACGGACACATTTTCCCCATGACATGAGATGCAGCAAAAGGCAAATATGTAAATATATAATAAAAAAAAACTGAATAGAAATCATCTTTGTTTGTCATTTCTTTAAAGGTTAACCATTTTAGGGTTCACCAAGATTGATTATTTTTAGGAGAAAAGGCTGAGGAGTCAGAAAAAAGAGAGCAGTTGGTTGGCAGATTCAAATCAAGAGAAGAAAACAGTGATAAGAACGATCATTAGTGATTGTATAAAAGGCTAATTCACACACTCACAACTCAATTAGAATATGAATGAGCATGCTTACATGGAAGATTGTGCGTGCGTGAGTGTGTGTGTGTGTGTGTGTGTGTGTGTGTGTGTGTACATTATTCTGCGTGCTTTTGTGCAGCCGCCCCTGCTCTCCATCTGTGTATTGGTTGATAATGTGGTAATTTACTACAGCAGGCCTGTAGTCAGAGTTGCTGTGGTAACCAGGAGATTGTTCTGGCTGTGGTGAGTGAAGAGCAGCAGCAGCAGCAGTGGGTGCCGCTGCTGACCTTGGGGAGTCAGGATCTTCATTGTGTTGTGTGGCTTTGAGATTTTTTTGTGCCGAGTCTCAACATGGTTTCTTCTTCACGTCTGTCTATAGAGCAGCCTGTCTGTCTTATTCCATGATGACTGCAGTGTTTCTCCAGAGGAACATTTTCCCAAATACATCTTGTCGATTCAGGAGGAGTTATGCATCATGTAGGAAGAGAACAGAAACCCTGATCAATGCATCAACAAATCCTTTAACTTAAAACAGAAAGGAACTGATTATAAATCAAAGGGGAGCAGCTTCAAATGGCTAATACAAGTCAACTGTGTTGCCCAAATGCATTTAGCATTAGCAGTGAGCATTCATTTGTGTTCCCTTAGGAGCCCTTCTAAAGAGATATTGCTCAACACCAAGCCCTACACATTACATTAAAAATGACTTCATCTTCTTAATGTGTTGCGGATATTAAATATTTAAGTCGACCCCACTTAAGAGGGAAAACACAGAAAGAGACATCACCCTCTTCAGTTCTTGCGGGGTGTAAAAATGTCAGCTCCTCTCTCTTCAATTAATAATTCACAGAAAGACAGCCCGACACTGTTGAGATGGCTCTCGGCTATCCTTCACAAGACAAAGTGACAGGGATGCACAAGCTGTTCCCTAAAGTTGCCAAGGAACCACTTTCTCCCCCCCCCCCCCTCCCCCCCGCTCCTTTAAATCAGATCTAAGCAAAAAGGTGTGATGTGTTGTGACAGGTACATAAACACACACAGCTATAATGGACAGCCTGGGTTTTACTCGGCACGGAATCAAGTCAGCTAAAAATATAAAATTGTTGATGTTTTCACTGTGTTTTTTATGCAATCAATTTATGGTCCACACATACAATAAAGTAAGAGTGGATAGCAAAGTGCTCCAATTTATCTGTCATGGTACTTGATCTAGGGAGTGAGTGTTGGCAGCGTAAGGAAAAAATCTTAGTGTACACTTGAGTAAAAATCCAACAAAACTCCACAACAAAATAGTTATAGCACAGTGTATCTTCTTCAAGCTGGAAAAGCCAATCTTTTTTAATTGTAAAAAAACCCCCCACAACATTCTGGTTTTTGAAGCTACTGTATATAGATATATTTTTTTAAAATGTGGCTAAAATTAAATGCCCCAGCTTCCACTTTGGCAAGCACTCGTCCTGCAACAGAAACTTTTACAGGGATTATAATGCTCCCAAAGCAAACTTTAGACTTTGGTTTCTGAGGATCAAATCAGAGCCTGACTGATATTTCTGAAGCAGGTGTGGAGCAGACAGGACTCACACGTAAATTATAAAACAATGATAAATGTTCTTAATTAAATTCATTGTTTAAGAACAATATCCTGAGAACACTTGTTTAGACACATTTGAGCCATATTCCATAAAAAATATTCTGTTTCCATTTTGCTCATCAGTCCCCATATTATTGATGAATATGGTGGCTTAAAGCAAACTTCCGCATCAGTCACAAAATCTCATATCCATTTCGCTCTAGTGGAAGTTTAGTAATGGTTTTTAATACTTTTAGCACTATTGGCAGGCGGTTATTCTGGAAAAATGCTATGATTGGTTTGGCATCTGTCATGTTTTAATATAAAACTTTAAACTTTAATTTTGAAGCCAACATAGAAGAGAAGACCTAGAGTTGCTCATGATCATAAAACGTTGAGCGACTAAGCAAAGCGCTGATAAGGTCTGTGACAAAATGTGAGGGGAGGAACTTTTACAAATGAAATATTTACCAGAGTTTATCATGCTGTAGGAGATTATTCTGTCCACCTGTTTCACTGAATGCTTCCAAAAAGACTCTTCTAAGTTGTCAGAGAGCAGGTGTGAGTTAAATGAATGAAGAGAGAAAGATTTTCTTCCGTCAGCTAGAGTCAAAGGAGTCACATCTGTTCACTAAAAGGTGTACGCTTGTTCGGCTTTTTGGACTAATGATGCTACAGTACAGCTGGTTGATCACATAGAATTGGAGTATTTTTACCAAGGGGCAACCTCCAATGAAGCAAGTACAGAAGTGCAAATGCCTGCAGTTCTTCGAGGGACTGCTTTAGGCTGGCTCCAAGAGCCCATCGGTCACATACAAACCACAAAATGCCTGTTTTTACTGCAGAAATGAACATGTTTACAACCTGGTTCAAAAAGAACTCGGTCTGATTAGTTATTGTCCTCATAGACTCACACTGTATGGAGGGTGAATTTTTTTTATAACGCATCCGTTTTGATTTTATGAACGAGTTATCCATAGTTAGGCACGTAGCCGACATGATTGACAGGTGGGCGAGTTGTCACGGTTTGTCAGGAGTTCTAAAACCCGCCTCACCTCCAGCTCTCAGCCTGTCGTTAGGTTGACTGTAAGTTAGGCTGAGACAGGAATTCCAGCATGGCGGATGCTGCCAGCCTCCAGAACCCCCCGCAGTGACAGATGGGTGACGTCACTCAGGCTTCATCCATTTATATTTACAGCATATGATTTTTGCCTTTGAGGTGCATAAACCTGCATTGAAAAAAAACTCTAAGCTACAGAGATTTCTGGTTAATTCATTCATTCTTTTGGTTTCGTACTGTCTGCAACTTCACTGTTTTGGTTTCACCTTTCAGCTAAAGTGATCAAAACAGAGCAGGTGGCTGTTTTACATGAAAAACTTCACAATTCTTTAAATCAATACCACCAAACAGCCAACAAATAACAGATTTATAAACTTAGCAACTAACATGTGAACAAAATGGAGCATTTAAAAACTGAATGAGCAACATATGTTTCCTTGAGTTAGCAAAGGGAAACACAGGGAGTGAGTAAATATAGGACAAACTTCATCAGGTGGCCAGAAACATGACTTTAAAGATCACTAATGTTGCCCTTTGTCTGCTAGAATTGTAAAAAAAAAAAAAAAAGGCAGCTGCTATAAATGTGAATGTGGCATCTTTATAAGGTAGTAATATGTTTTACAACTCGTAGTGCTGCTCCCAAATGGCCCAAACATCGATTAATAGAAGCATTAGCAAACTGTGTGCATTAGGAAACATTTGATGGTAACTGTTTTATATGTTAGAAACTTAACAACCTCTTACATTTTATTATGGCCATATATATCCGAGTGACACATGCAAATACTGATGTCGTTTTTTAAGTAGGGCCTAAAAGATTTGGAGTGGATTTTCCTTGTAACATTTCATCTATATATCTACAAAAAAGCATTGATTACTCTGATCAAGACGGGAAATAACCCCTCACTTAGACTTCCCAGCAAGACTTAAGAAACCTGAGTGGAAAGCTGTCAGTCAATAGGGCTGTACAGGAGGGACAGGGGCTGACTGCGTGTTCTCTGATGGATTTTATAACTAAAAAAATCAATGCTGGAGTGAGGAGAGGCCTGCCTGATGAGCATTGTGTGTGTGTGTGTGTGTGTGTGTGTGTGTGTGTGTGTGTGTGTGTGTGTGTGTGTGTTGTTAAAGCTCAGATAAAGAAAGATGGAGTAGCTGCATGTAGGGAGGGATGGATTTAAGAGGCCAGTGGACCAATTTTATAGAGTTTCAAGAGAGACCCAGCGACATGTGGGGACTTCTTGCACTAAAGTCAATACATCCTGGAAACCCTTTTCTATGTGCGCGGACTCCCCTTCCTCCTCCACACCTCACTTCTCAAGTGTGACTGATTCTATTGGTCTAACTCTTGTCGACGGCTCGTCTCGCCAGCCCCCGAGGCCAAGCAGGGCATCATCGATTATCTATGCCAGGCACATATCCCCAAAAACCAGACTTTGGCATTATGTGTATCTGTGAAATAGGTTGCTTTTGCTTGGTCACTCTTTAAAAAGACTGCACACAACATGAAATGTTCCTCAGGAAATTGGAAGGAGGAAATGTGTTTGACTGTGATAACTTGTTTTGTGGTTCCATAATGCATTGGGGTTTCAATTTGTGAAGAAATAAAAAGCTTCTGTTTGATGCATTACTTCTGGATACGGTTCGATGAAGCAGAGACTGAAGGCTGCCACTAATGCAAGCGGTTGAAAATTAAAACACTTCCCTCAAAACATAAAACAACCCTCAGTCTTGCCTGCTGCAAATGTCTATAAAACTGACCTCCCAGCATCAAAATGTGTTCCAAACACCAGAAGAAAAATCTACCCAACTGAAAACAAGTGTGTGTAATAATGAGGTGAGGGACAAGGAAAGAGAACGCAGGCTTCGACATTGTTCTCCAGGAGATGACGGCGTGCAATCAGTAAGGCCACAGTCTATCAGTGAGGCCAAAGCTAATTGTTTTCCATCACAGAGATGTTGTAAAGCTTTGCTAAATGAATCAAAAGTCTTCATTAGGAGGCAGATTGGTCTCCTGTGCGCATGGGAGTGTACACACACATTGATCCTGCAGTGATGGACGACAGGAGAGGGACCCTTTCAGACCATCTGCTGAGTGAAATAGTCCGCTGGCTGTTTGCAATATTCCCTGATACAGTTATTCAACTTCTGATGTTGTT
The DNA here is from genome assembly GCF_963584025.1 of Labrus mixtus. Classification (NCBI taxonomy): domain Eukaryota; kingdom Metazoa; phylum Chordata; class Actinopteri; order Labriformes; family Labridae; genus Labrus; species Labrus mixtus. Next base: position 17,293,972 of record NC_083618.1, on the reverse strand, counting down.
AGGTGTGGAATTGAAATGGAAATCAGAATTTTCACAATATCTGGGGGTTCAGATGCAATTAGAGGGACCAAATAAGTAAGTGAGAGAGAAAGAGAGAGATCGGGGAGAGTGAAGGAACAGACGCTGTGAAAATTGCCAATGCCTCTTGTATTTCAAAGGCAGTGAATTCAGGAGAACTAAAGAGAATAAAACAGCAATGTTATGGACATATAAGGTGAGCTGATAATCAATTATGCATTTACATCTCTGCAAACTCACTACACAGCAGAAGACCGAATGGAAATATTACAGCAGCGTCTACAGTGCCAGTTTTATGAGGTATAGATATGGATAATTGAACTACTGAGGCACATCTCCAGGCAACAGTGCAGAGGAATGCGCATTGAGCAAAGACTCAAGATTGCATGTGTTCAAAGCAAACTAATTGCGTGGCCAGCAACACACACAGGATTCTGACAGGCAATTACGCACATGTCACCTTCTGGCACACCCCTAAAGATTGAAAAAGCTGCATCAACCTGTTGGGGAGGGGGAGTAAAAACAAAGGATTGAACTTTGGCGACACAACTCACGGTGCTGAAATTGCGCGGCCCGCACAGCTCTCCCTGGTAGCGGCAGTACAGCAGCATCTCCTCCAGCTGGTGTCCAAGCCGGTCCAGCAGCTGCCGCATGGACGGCTGGGACTCCCGCGGAGGTGGAAGAAAGTGGTTAAAGTCCAAAATCCGTGAGAGTGGTGACCAAGGCGGCTCTTCCCCCGTGCTCTCTCCTCCTTCCCCCCTCAGAGGTGTAAGCGCCTCTCTCGCTGCGGGTGACACCTGCCAGTTCCTCCCAAAAAGTCCAAGCCACCTCCCCGCGCTGAATATGTCCGTCTTCTTCATGCGCCGGGGCAGCAGCAGGTTCTGGTTGCAGATGGTGACGGCGGGGAAAACGAGCCTCTTCGCGTAAACCATGTGCGCCTTGGAGTAGACCGGAGAGGAGAGCAGGTACCGCACTCTGTTCGAGGACCAGGTGAAGAGCAGAGCCAGAGCCGCTAGGAATGCCAGCAGCCACGCTACCCTCCGCGGGTAGGAGCCGCTGAGGAAGATGTGTCTTAAGCCATGCAGGGTGGTGTGCTTCAGGAAGAGCTTCCCGGCCTCAGCGAGAGAGCCCGGCGGTCTCGAGCCCGGCTTCGACCCGGGTGAGTCGCACGGGCACATTTTGGAGGAAGGCTGCTGCTGCGCGCTCTCAACATGGGTCACATCTCAGTGAATGCGCCTGAACTCGCCACTGCACTCTCAGATGGCTGCTATGTGTCAGAGACTTTGGAGAGCAAAGAGAGAGAAAGAGAAAGAGAGAGAGAGAGGGAGAGGGAGAGGGAGAGAAAAGCGCACGGAGCTTTGCTCGGTCCTCTCACGCTCAGAAGCAGCTTGTGGCTGTGATTGGGACTATTCTATATTTTTTTTCAGTCGCGCAGCGCTCCTTTAGCTTGTCCAGGGGGTTTAGCGAAGTTATTTAAAATAGTTAAATGTTTTTCTGCAGCCGCACAGGGTATTATTCCAAAAATGCTACAGAGACAACGGGTTTATTTACATCCTCAATCATGTTGTAATTACAGGTTCCTTCCGTGTGCCTTCATATCTGACCCCTCTCCCCCCCAGCCCCCCCCCCCCCCACACACACACACACACACACACACCACCACCCTCCACACTCTCTGTCTCTCAGTGCTGTTTGCTGAATTAAATCAGTCGAAGCTACAGAAAATGTGTCTTTCGTTTCAAGCCAATGCACACGCGCGCACACACACACGCACGCGCACACGCACACGCACACACACACGCACACGCACACACACACACACACACACACACACACACACACACACCGCGCACCACAGAAGGTAATGCTATAGAGACTTTAGCCGTTCTCATTACTGCTCCACCAGTTGAATTTTAAACACTGCAGGTACAAAGAAAACATTCACAGGGGTTAGGCACCCATTTTGGTGAGGCATAGGTGTAAACAAACTGCTGGTTGACATTCCCATCTGTCACTTCTCTGATGTCATTCGGTAAAAGATGTTAAGGGAGAAAACAAAAAGGTCAAGACGCTGCGGTTTAATGAATGCTAATGATGATGCACGTCTTAAAAACAACCCCCACAAAGTCCCAAAGAGCCTGGATCAGATTTAATGGGAGTCTTGACCCTGTGGTGCCTCATCTTATAGGCTGTGATGAGGGGAAACCTGTTTGAGGCAGGCGACAGAGGCCTGAACGCACCATTGAAGAGCAGCTTGCGGATGCCATCCCTCTCTCTCTTGAGGGGAGTTGGTTAAGTGGTGCTTCATGCTTGGCTGGTCATTGTCACAAAGTGTTGCCGTCCAGAGTAAAAACTGGGCAGTGTGCAAGGCCTGATTCGTACTCCATCGTACTTATGGGTGTGTGAAGTTTATGTGAGGTAAAAAAAGGAGAGAAGCAAATGGCGTGAATGAGAGGAGAAGAAGAGCATGAATGAAGGGTACTTGGTAAATCCCCTTTTCTTGTCTTGGCTTTTTTTTCTCTCTCGAAGGATACATGGTGTTTCATGCAGCTTGGGTATCGGTAATTGCTTAACTGGGAAAAACGGGTGAATTGCTAAAAAAGAAAGCAGTCAGGCATTCAGACTGGTTGTTAAAATAGTGAGGGGGATTCTGAGGTGTTCCGAGTCCAGGCGGAGACTATCACGGGGTCTTCTCCCTGTTGGATGTGCCAAGAAAAACCCAACAGGAAGCATCCAGGAGGCATCAGATGCCCAAATCAGCTGAACTGTGTCCTCTCTACTCTGAGGTTCCCCCGACTATCCGATCTCCTCACCCTATCTCTACCCTGATTCTTTTTTTTTTTTTTTTTTTTTTACAGCTGGATTGTATCAGTTTAAGAAATATCTCCTTCTACTTCCTTTTAAACGGTTTAATTCACAACACTCTTTCCAAAATCTTTTAAGAAAAACTGGAGTGACCTTAAACGCTTGACGCAATACACTGCATACTATTGGATCCCTTTCTTCACATTCATGCATGATACGGACACAACTCTACCCCCGATCAAGATTTCATTCATGTGCTTAAATGGAAGGACACTCTGTGGGCAAAGATGGAACCATGAGGCATGTCCGTTTTACAGGAGCTGTTTTGGTGATCGCGTTTCAAAGTCCTCCAGAAAGTTTCAATGCCTGAAACTGCACATGGTTGGGTTCAGTGATAAAATTTGTCACTGCACGCTGAAACCCTAACCCTAAACCAAACTGGCAGCCCGACACTTGGTCAAACTGCCAAATGTTTTTAAGGTCATACAGAGGTACAAGTATAACATCTAGAATGTTAACCAGTTGAAAAAAATCATAGTTTGTTTAAGGTTTTCACCGAAATTCAATTAAACCTTTGAAATGGCTGCACATATTGGATTCACTCTTAGGATAAGAAATTTTGCACAAATGTTTTCCAGGTTTGGGCTATTTGTGTCACTGACCAACAGAAGCCTTCTTGACAGTGCTGACCTTTTATTCAACCTGCTCTGTAGGAGTACAAACTCTTCCAATAAAGACCAATGAGTTGTGAAACAAGAGTCGATGTGTGGACTTATTGTTCACTCAACCTAATGAGCTTGCTAATGCTCAGAAGAGCTTTATTTTCCCTCCTCAACAACTTTGAAACAAAATGATTCAAGCGGTAAACAGTAGGTCAGAGGTTGATGTAAACAGAACAACAGAGAGACAAATGGAGATGTATGAGCTTTCTTTTTTTTAAATATATGAATAGTGTTAGCGTGTATGGTTTGCTGAGCTGTTAAAGCAGTTCACTAAGTGACCCAGTGGGAATATATTTACTAAATCACAGAGTTGCTTGAACTTTAAGCTCCCTGCAAATGTTCTGTTGATAACAGGCTACCAAGCCAGGCTGCAACAACTTACCACGACAATTTGTTGACCAAAATAAAGCCAATCAATTCACAAAAATGTAGTCCCAGCAGCAACCTGACTCGGGGAAAAAAAAAGGAATCGAACCAAAGAAAAAGATGCTAGAACTCTTTGTTTTCCTTGAGCCAAAATCCTCTCAAACATGCAGGCTTTATCAGCAAGCTGTTGAACTTCTTAACCAAAATTGATTGACTGTTTTTACATTGAACTCTATTGTTCTTTTGTGCATGTTCTGATCTAGTGTGCTTTGAAATGGTTGTGTTATAGTCTTACAAAGTTTTTCTGTTAAGTGTTCTTGAGCACTGCACCAAACTAATCTCCCGTGCAAGATAATAAAGTTGATCTAAATTTGAACCTGCATGATGCTCATCCACAACCATGATCTTCCACACTCCTACTTTTCTGCTTGACTGCACAGAGGTCACATAACTTCCTACATTGATGTTATTCTTGGTGATTCTGGGCTGCTTTTAAGTCCAGTCGATGCCTCACCCACCCACAGGCTACATGACACTGCACAGAGTGTACATGATTTGAGAGTCAAGCATTACCAGGAACAGATGAGATCACGCAACCACCAGCAGTTTAATCACCGTCCATGTTTCTGGCTTCATAGAGGCTACAGCCGTCTTACTCATACTCTCTTCGCTGCAATGGACTGTAACCCACGCCATGATGTCCCTTCTGTGGACAATAAGGTCTTCTTCTCGAGCTATTACTCATGATTTAATAAGTGAGGGTGTCATTGGTGATGGTTGCATAATGGCTTCCCACTGAGATACCACAAGCACGTATTCAAGAGATGCACCATGAGAATCAAGATGTGCCGGGGTTGAACGCAGCTATGTTTCATGTAGAGTGCTTCTTCATATGTGAACTAGATTGTTAGAGAGAACAAGCACACAAGAAAAGAGAAAATAACCTCTTTTGTATGTTACACTGCAAACAGTAGGCACATGAGCATGAACATTTGGTTGCATGTCAAGTTTTTGTTGTGCCTTTTATACATAAAAATGGTGGGAGGTGTATCAGAATTCTCCAGAGATGCATCCTGACACTTGTGGCATTTAGCAGCATTTGTTCTACCCCATTTCCCCAGTCCGCTCATCTACACAGGGAGACATATTGGAGGAGAGCCTCTGTACAACAAAGCTAATCAGTCTGGGTGAAGGGATAATGATGTACTGGCTTGACAGGGGAACACAAGCCCATAACAAGTGTACCAACCACAGAATAACAAATGAAGTCACTGTGAAACTGCAGTTAAAGAGTTTCACTAATGAACCTGTTATGAATGCAAACAGGGATATTTGTTGGGGTACAGTGGGAATATGTCTTAGGTCTATTTAATACCTTGGTGTCTGAGATGTAAATAAATCCTGTGTTTTATTGAGTGCTGAATAAATCACGACTTTACTGACGGATAAAGGCTGAGACACTGTTTCGAACACACCTCTACTGCTTCAATCAATTATGAAGTTTTTTTTTTAAAATCCCATAATAAAAAGCTGCTTCCTTGATTAGTAATACCCACGAAAAGTGCAGCCTATTGATTTCTGAATGTTGTGTAAACTCCCCTAGCAGAACTTTAAATAACACACTCTCTTTGTAAAGCATCTTTCATAAAAGAAGTGTAGCTCTAAATGCTCAGTTATAAGGAAGTTTATTACATGAACTGGGTGCTTAAAATGAAAGCAGACAAAAAAGAACTCAAAAACAAGGAGGTAATGCTAGTAAGGAAGTAATGTAGAATAAAATGTAATATAAAACCTTTTTGAGAATGAATGAATAATAGGGATAAAATGGAAATCAAGAATACAGCATTTGAAAGATTATGAAGAAGAGCAGGAGTTACAAGCAAACTGCAGAAAGAGTCCCCTTTATCATCTAAGCCATAGTTACTTAAAGGCTAAAGGGTAAGAGATAAGTTTTAGCTAAGTATTAAGTGAGCTGGCACCCTGATATTTATAGGCAGTGTGCTGCATAGTTTTTTGGTTGCAACTGACAAAGGCTCAAAGCACAATTGTCTTTTGGCTATTGCTGTGAACCTCCAATAAGCCTGCAGTATATAACGGATGTGTTATTAAAGGCAAATATTTAAAGGAAGATCTCAAACTTTCTTTTTATCCAAATTCGGCATATATTATGTAAAATGCCTGAAACTATTGGTGGTTTTCTTTCATCTTTGGGATGCAGCTGCAAAATCTGTTATTCTTCCAGCACCAGCTCCATCATTTGACACGTACAGTGATGTAGTTTTTTTTGGCAATTTCAGATTAGACTTTTAATCTTCACCTTCATTCATGAAGTAAACAAGCAACAAAAAAAGCAAAAGTATGAATGCATATTCATAAAAAACAATTGCAGCCAGCCAGAATATATGATGCTGCATCTTGAACCTTTCAGACCAATTATGAGGATGCAGGATTTCTCTATTGAATATAGGCCGACTAGGATTTACGTTGAAATCTTGTTGATATTGGAGAATACTGCTCATATGTACTGGCTATTTACTGCCAAATGGGAGTTGGTGATGGAGTTGCATTGGATGCTGCAGCAGCATTTACTGAAACACTGTAGTAAAGCTGTGTGTCATCGGTATAAGATGTCACCAAAAGGCCAAGTTGCAGGATAAATAATAAGAATTAAAATGGACCAAGGTCAATTCCTTGTGCATTCTGAACCATTGCATCAGTGTGCGCTGTTTTCCATCCACGCCACTGACTCCAAAGCTGATTGCAGCCTCTCTAGTCAATGCTCGTGTTTCCACTGCACGCTCCGCTGTCAGTCTCAGGGGCATCCCAGAAGATCCACACCGCGCTGCTCTGCTCAAAATGTGTGCCTAGTCTATTTTAGACAGAGCCTGCTTCCAGCACACATCAAGCTGGACAGAGCAGATCTACCCAGAGAGAAAGTTGGAACAGGGAACGCCTACAGCATCTGGTCAATTTCAAAATAAAACACAATGTACAGACTGCTGACTGTTTATCTCATCATCAACATTATTTCAGATCCAAATGAACAGCAAATCAACATCAGAATGGCAAAGTAGTCTGTTTTTATGTTGTACTCTTAATTCCCAAATAATCTTGTGAACTGGCAAACTCAGCTGCTCTGGGCTGGTTCCAACAGTGAGGTATTTGGGTAAAACCACAGCACAGACTGAACACAACGCACGCAGATGCTGTGGGGTCTCGGGGTATATTTCTCAGACACAAGGTCATCAGAGATTTATGCTAATCTTTGTCCTTTGACATATATTTTGTAACCCAGTCAGTAAGACAAAACTTTCCAGTGGTACAAAATCTGCCTTTGGGTACAGGTGGACAGGAATTTAGTCTATTTTTTCTTCAGAACGTAGGGTGAGGTGGCTGATTATTGTTGTGAAAGCAGCCTCTGTGCTGTGGTATGTTCCAAAGCCTGATTGATATTCAACCAAAATGACTTTGGATTTTATAAAAAGCCTCACAACTTTTTTCTTCAAGCAAGCAGATTTCATGCATCTGAAAACGGCTGCCTGAGGGGAAAAGCACGTATGACTTACTGTAATCATAGTCAGCCCAATCTTCATTTTAAAGTGTGAATCTATCTCTTCTAAAGTCATTTCAATGATGTTATTGAGACAAATCCGATGGCTTTCAAACATTAATCTGACGGGGACTGAATGACATACTGAAAGTGTGTGGAGATGTATTTATGGACACATTTTTTATTGTAGACCTGTCAGGATTACTACAATGAAACAAAAAAGGGATGTAATTACAGAAACATTACCAGTCCACAAATGTGGGTATCCGTTACAAAGTGATGTTATGAATTTAAATCTCAGGCCATTGAACACCACAGAGTATTAGCTGCTTCATCGCTGGGAGCACATTTGAATAAGAGTAATCAGTGGGATGGCTGTTTTTTGGGATGGATTTCTGCTTTGACAGTTCCTCTAAATGAGAAAAAGACTTCAACTTCAATCAGTGAAGTCAGTGAAGTAGCACTTGCTTTAAAGCCAACTGAGACGAATGAAAAGGCATAAGCACATAAATTAAATAGCAGCCACTTCACTTCATATCTTATCAGTCTTAGTTAGAAAGCCAGGATTACACCTTCTGGTATGCAGTGTGTGATACACTCAGGGCAGGAATATATGCTGTATGTTTCTCTAATTAGTCCACTCTAGTGTTGAAACTTGAATGCAAAAGACATTGCAGAACTATCTTTTCTGATACTCTAGACCTTTAAAGTATCTGTGTATAGCTTAATGCATATACAAGTGTTGGTAGTCTTTGCTATCATCTGTGATATTTGAGTGTTATTGCATCGACTGTTTTGTAGATTTGTTCCTTTTTCCAAAGTCCTCAGCTTTTAAATTCCAGCATGTCTGTAACTGAGAAGATGATTTAAGAACAGTATGTATGTCAAGTACTGCAGATCTATGGGTATACAGGTGCTTTCTGCCAGGCATGGAAAACCCAAGTATGCAAAGGGCCTACTTTGTGGTATTTCATTTTTCTGCAGTGTGAATTTAGATGAAGCATATTTATGCTTGCACACTTGCAGACTACTTTGGGTGTATTGGGGCATGCACGTCTGTGTGTATGCACTGTATTTTCCGTTTAGATAAGGCAGTAAGTGTATATTAAGATAATTGAAAGAGAGGGTTTGAGGTAGAGGTGAAATAGACCACAGCTTATCTGTGATCTGTTTAGACACACCCCCCATCGTTCGGGCCACATGTGGTTTACGGATCGATTAAAAATTGATAATTCTGGTGTAAAATAAATGTACTGCTGCTAATCCCTGTGCAGAGTCTCAATGAAAGAAGGCAGTTCTAAAGAAGAGCACATTGGCTCCATAGAGACCCGAGGTACCAACAGGAAGACAATTCAGCCTTTAAAAATATATTTTTAAGCAATTTTTAGCAACTTGTTTGTGTTGACAAATCAGCGTGTATTGTTACTTTGTTTAAATGCTGCTTCTACATTTCACATCATCGTGTTTGTATTTGCAGGTATCAGCCAGTGATTGTGTATAACATCAATCAGAAACTCAACATTAGGAGAGGTACCGCGTGATGCACTCTGTAACTGTAAACTTTACTAAACTGACTGCTAAAATGTCACACAAATGAAATATTTACTATTAATATTATTTTAATCCAAAACAAGCAGTGTAAAGAACACCCCCCCCCCCCCTACTGTGGACACTGAGGAGTAAATAAAGCTTTGGTGTCCACATTTTTCTGTGTATCTCACCGCTGTGCTGATGGCAGCAGTTTGTTTGCGAGGGCTCTGTGAAGTCGAGGCACTCGGCAGTTCATCAAACTGTCATACTGGGTCACAACAGGGGTGGACTTTGCCAGCCTGGACCTTGACATGTGTTGAGTCAAACGACATGACACAGGGCGGACTCCCCCGTCCACCTCATTTTCCAACTTCCCTTTTCACCAATTCACTTTTCTGTACATACTTTGCCTCTGTTTACCCTCCGTAGTAACATTAACAAACCCCTGTTTTTTTTTTTGCTGGAGCATGAACACAATGCTCGTCTCCTCGCCCTGCCAAATCTCTGTTGTTTGTTTTAGAATTTTAAGACGTACCCTCCAGTCCTCGTTCACACACTTTTTTCTCCCCTACCTTTCTCCTGTCTTTTTGTGATCTACTTATTCTCTCTGCTTATCCTGGTTGCTGCAGTCTTTTTTTTGACTCCCACTGGGAATGTTTGTTGTTGATGCATCAACAAGGGAGCAGCCAAAAAAGAGGTGTTGGAGGGGTGGAGGTGGCAAAGGAAGGGGGAGAGGAATGGAAATGGGGTGAAGACACAGGGAGCAGCAGCAGCAGTCGGTTTCTGTGGCTGCCGGTGCTGACAGAGGAGCAGGTGGAGTTTAACAGAGACAATTTTGTGTACATGTAATTGTGTACATGATCTGTTGTAAGGGACAAATGTCATGGAAGGCCACTTTTCCAAAAGCTTCTCAATCGTATGGGCTATAATGGTGAATTAAAAACTGCATCTTGTAAGTGGTTCTCTACTGAAAAAACAATATGACAGATGAAAGTCAGTTCCAGTAGGTAAATCAGGAGATCGTATACACAGAGAGCTCGTGACATTGAAACCAAGCTGAATATTTTGAGATGTTGCCAAAAGCACCCAGAGCATAAAAAATGTAGAGACACAAAGTAAAAGAGCTGTAAATAAATGTCCTTGTTTTTTTATACTATAATTACAGAAGTCAGTATAAGGGTCATACAAACGCACTACTATACTTTCTGAAAAAACAATCAAACAAAGGAACCAGTTTTAAAACAGCCCCACCTAGTCTACCATAAAAGTAAGAGTTTGTTGTTAGTATGTTGTTGTCTGCGTGGAGAGTGATTGCTGGATGTTTCCTGTCCGTCACTGAACAAATAAAACCATCCACAATGTTTCTACATTTGTGGTAATGAGAATATTTTAAACCACATCGTTCCTTTTAACCTCTTGTAGTAATTACGCTGTCTATTTTTCACATAAATTAAACACATCTATCAAAACCGAATTTAATCCATACATTATCTCTACCACTTATCCTAAGAGGATGCCTAGGAGCCTTAGCCAATCCCAGCTGACATTGGGCTAGAGGCGAGGAAAGGTCATTAGCCACTGACAGTTCTGACACAGACTGACAAAGACTGACTGACAACCATTCAATATGTCATTCACATTTAAGGCAATTAAGAGTCACCAATTAGCCTAACCAGCCTGTCTCCGGACTGTGGGAGGAATCCAGAGAAAGCCCAGCAGGCACAAAGGGAACCATGCAAACTGCACATAGAAAGGCCCCAGCTGGCCGAATCTTAAAAGGCCCATGTTGACCCATTTTTCAGTAATTGTAAGCTACAAAGCTAGAAAACACTTTCAGCCACAGCGTATGAAGCACTGTCTGGGGAAATTGCTCCGTGGAAGAACTTTCAAAATAAATAAATAAATAAATACAGTTACTGAATTGTGCACAAAAATAAATCAACTCATGTTTGTATGGAGCCAAATCAAAACAAAAGTTATCTTATGACGCATCGTATCAGGAGCAGGTCTACACTGTACACTCCTTGTAATATAAATTACAGAGATCCAACACTAATCCATCTATGAGCAATAGTGGGAAGGAAAAACTTTCTTTTAAATGTGTTTATGCTTCTATAAATCTGTTTCAGTAATACTGATAGTGATTCTGGGTATTGTATAGCGTAGCTCTAATTGTTACCTTTCCGTAGAGCCCAGAATGATGCATGTACGTCAAAGTGTTGAGGAGTAGCAGCCTTTTTTATCCCAGGTATGTCATCATGGTTACCAAGGGTCCAAATGGCACAGTTTGGAAACACCTTGACATACCCATAGAAAAATATTTTTTTGTCCTTTTGTTGTCAAATTTGGACTGGAACTAGGTAAGGCTTTATGACACAGCCCAAATCACTTTTCAAGCTCATAGCTCCCAGCTGTAGTCCTCTATTGGCTTATTTTTAAAGAAAATATTCAGGCGGAAACAAAAATATTTTTTTCTTTGTAGTTTCAGCTTGTATTATTCAGAACCAGTAGTAAAAACTGTGATTATGGCTGTTTGGGAAGAAACTTCAGAGTGTTACCTTTCAAATGTGACCTTGTTTGAGCTGTAACTCTAAATGGTTCAAAAACAGCATTCAATTTGCTTTGGGTATGTCTGGATAGATCTCTAAGAGGTTAACAGTCAGAAACCTTGAGCTGAACTAGACACATAGGTGGTCAGCCATCTGTCTGTAGCTGCAGAACAGATTAGACAAATGGAACAAATAGACAGGCGGCAGTAGCTAAGTCTGTAAGGACTTGAGTTTGGATGTGGAGGGTCGTCGGTAGAAGTCCCGTTGCGGACCAATATACAGTAGAAGTTGGTCTGGTAGCTGGAGAGGTGCCAGGGCACTTCCCGAGTACTGCCGAGGTAAATCTTGCATGCGGTAATTGATTGAACACAAAGTTAACATGCACTTGAGACAGGGAGATCTCAAGCCTCGTCTTCACTTTATGAAAGTAGTGAATTTGGCAGCACCACCATGTATGACACATCATTGCATTTATCTGAGAAAAGATTGAGGAGTTTAACTGTATAAGTACGGTGGCTGGATGCATGGATGCAGCAGATTTATATGTACAGCACTGTGGGCAATAAGAGTATCCCTGCCTGCACGAGGAAACAAAGGAGGACACTGCTTATTCATCTTGACAGCATCATGAAAGCAGGGCTGCAGAGAAGCTGGGAAAAAAGGGAGATGGTACTGAGGAATGACTTGCAGAGAACGGCAGCTTGTTATGGCAAACAGTCACACAGTCCCCACAGGCCTGATTCCTACTATTTACCGCTCAGGGAGAAAAGAATGAATTGCCTTTTGTGAAATAAACGCTCCCTCTCTGTCTGACATTTACCGATGATTCCCTCTCAAATAACTAAATCCCATCTATTTGCTTTATCAGAGGCATGGGGGTGAGAGTCTTGTGCTGTTGTTGTCACAATCCAACACAGCAGGTCATTTAAGGAATGTATACATGTGGAGGCAAAGGCTACGAGTTAAGGGATGTGGCAAATCGTTCATGCAACTGGTATCCCTCAAATGAACAGAAAAGAAAAATCATGGTTGCGTTTATGCATGCTTATTTGCTTTCTTTGTCAGAGTGGGATGTGTAGATCGATATTGATCTGAACTCTGTGCTTTAAACATGGATCCAAAGTCAATGGTTTTTATAGGTGGAGTTCTTTGCTGGAGCTGTTTTCTTGGCAAACAAAAGCAGGTACAGTGACTTTATACGTCATGCTTCCTGAAGTCACAGGCGTGTTGTCATGTGTTGTCACTGAGAGCTTGACACATTGGCGACCTTTAACAAAAACCGAAATCCTGTTCAGGCCAGGACTCTGCAGAGAGATAAATTGTTGAACAGAAACAGCTCCAAGAAATAAACCCCGCTTAAAAAAAAAGTCATCTTATTTTATTAGTGTATGGAGTGATACATTAGATGCAAGTTGTTGAAAGTGTTTAACAAATAAACAATTTTTTGCAGCAAGAGAAATGTTTTTATGTTCTAGTAACTATTTTTATGTTTTGTGAAATGTTTTTCATAATCATGAAATATTTGCACAGTTGACCTTCAGGGCCACCATAGTTCTCCCTGAATGTGTTTTTAGAGATTTTTGCTGCTGTGAGGGTCTTCTGGTTTGAGTCAAGTTTGGGTTCCCCTGTAGGCAGAGCAGTCCATCTTATCTTTTTGCCGATCGTGTCCTCTTCATATAAGTAAGAATGTCCTCCCGCCGTCTTTTCACAGTGAATTATATCTCTCGCTGTGGATGTTTACTGTGGTAAATATAAACAAAGTCTATTTCTGCACCGAGCTGTAATTCCCTTCATCTGACACCGAAACCCAGTGGCAGTCATTAAAAGCATTAAGATTAACTTCACAGAAATGATCAAACATGTCGCTGATGGTCTGGTTTGCTTAGCTCATTAAGACGCATCAGTAATGATTTCAGTCTGTTTCATAACCAACTCACAGGAGCTTTAAGACAAGGAATGATGATAAAAACATTAAATCAAGGACAGTAAAGAAAAATGATATCTGCTCTTCAAACCAAAAAGATCAAAATCAAATGAATAGTTTTGTCCTGGTCTTCATTTTAGGGGTAATGACAGTCAATTAACACACACCTAGATGTGTTATGTGACATACACACGCTTGAGTATGTCAGAAGAAGCAAGATAAAACACACAAACTTTAGTGTCAATGTTCACACAGCCAAACCAGCAGAAGTACGTTTCTCTCTGCAGATATATATTAACATGTCCCATCAATCAGCCTTGTTTTAAATAAAACTAAACGCCTCAAGCACCACCTCCCCCTACTCAAGAGACAAGTTGTATCACAAAATTCTTACTCTTTCAAAATATTACATCGACTTAGCTTTGATTTCTTATTCAGCATAACTAGAACCAGAACTTCTCAGCCAAGGAGATCCTCTGCAGATATCCTGCCACGTTCTATAAATATCAGTCCAAGCGCAAGAACATGTTACAATCGGAGGCTCATCAGCTGCTATTAACCAGATATTCTATAGAAGGAAAGCCTTTAAAAAAAACATATTCTGTTTCTTGCAGTGTGTTTATTCAAGGTATAGATTTTATACACACCCAAATTCTGTTTGTTCTACTTGTCCAGAAACTTGTTTTGCACCAAATAAAACTGGCAGGTTGTTAAAGTGCTGGCAAGGCGTGATTGTGCACGAGCGTATGTGTGTGTTAGACCTTATGTCAGGGTGCTGTCAGACATGCTGGGAAGGCAGGACTAACGAAGGAGGGTCGATGGTAGTCCAACTGGCTGACAACTCCCGAGGAAAACTGACATCCATGCAAACAGGCACACACTTTCAAGCATGCACACACAGACACACACACACACACACACACACACACACACACACACACACACACACACACACAAAGAGGAGGTTCAGACTGCCAGAAAAGCATGAACCCATCAGTCCAAAGCCAGCTGCACGGTGGTTTGCACCTAAATGGATCTTTCATTTTGATTTCACGTTTTGGCTGCAACATAATAATCCCTTTGGAGATACATTAAACGAAAGCAAGTATGATGGATGAAGTCTTCCATAAGTGTGTATGTTTGTGCGTCCAAATGGCAGTGTGTTAATTGCTGGCATGATTTATTTTTGATATTCATTTTCATAACTGCTGCAGCTTTAACACAGGTGGCCTGATGTAAACCTGTGAGCACAGAGGTTGTAATTTGAATCTAATTTATTTCATTCATACATCGTTTGCTTCCTAGACAGACGCTATTGGTGTGAACATTTGCATCAGCTGTGCTTATTAGGTTGCAGCACTGAATAGTATAATCAGCTCCTCCTCTACGATTTCCTGAAGGTAGCAGCAGCAGCAGCAGCAGCAGCAGCAGCAGCAGCAGCAGATCCGCTGAGATTGACTCAGAGACTCTGGGATGAAACAACAACCGCTCAATCAATAGAGTTTGCACTAACATTAGCTCAGGGCCGGCCAGTTTCCAATTTTGAGATTATTTGCTTTTTTTAAAAGCAGTTTGCTGATGCTCTTATCTAGACAGTCCAACAGTGACGGAGCACTTCTGTGTTCCTATGGCATTAAAGTCTGTCTTAAAATAGGCAGTTAAAGATTTAACTTTTGGGGCTTCCACTCGATAGGACAGAAGACAGAGGCGGAAATCAGCGAGCGAGAGTGGGGAATGATATGGGAAAGGAGCCGGGGGGTCAGACCCCGCAATGCCTTTATGCACCACAGGTTCGAAAATGTTTAAAGTCTGCTTTGTCCATTCAATTTTAATTTTATTTGTTAAAAAAAAGGGGACCACATACTTCTTTACATTAGTGTTACCGTTTGCTGGATTGTAACAGAGTAAGCTTTGAATTAACTGTCATCCGTAGCCCCATGGCAGGTCATTATTTAAATTATCCACTTAGTTATAAAAGAAATAGATTTCTACACAAAACAAAGAGCAGTGAATCATAAATACAACATTATCAGGGACTCTTCACAAATATGTGTCTGTATAGGATGGTAATGCAGCTTATTACTAGCCATATTTACATTTACTGTTGAACAGTGACCTTTAGTGTCTGCATAACAAATGATGTGATTTAAAGAAAGAAGTCAGTTGATTTAGCATACAAATAGTGCATTAAAAGCAGGACAGTCTGCATTACAGGGAGGAAGTCGAGTGGATGGATGGGTCAAACAAACGCAGGACACGAGTCCATGAGATATTTACATTAATTAACCTTATTAGTTATGTAACTTCCATCCATCCATCCATTATCTATACTGCTTTTCCCATTTGGGGTCGCCAGTGGGCTGGAGCTGATCCCAGCTGTCATTGGGGCGAGTGGTGGGGTACACCCTGGACTGTTCGCTAGTCAGTCACAGGCAATGTAGAGACAGGCAACCAGCCACACTCACATTCACATTTTAGGGCAAGTGAGAGTCACCAATTGACCTAACAGGCATGTCTGTGGAGGAAGCCGGAGCACCCGGAGAGAACACCCATGCATGCACAGGGAGAACCTGCAAACTGACTCTGTCCTACGAGGACCGAATCAGAAACCTCCTCGCTGTGAGGCAACAGTGCCATGTAACTTAATTGAGGTAAAGTAACTACACAACACTCAAACCAAAATGTGACCCTTTGTTAGTCTGCTGGGTGAATCAACAGTGGCAGGAATCACATGTGGTTCATTGTCGATGATTATACTTTATGATACAGCGACTCTGTGATAACTGGTACGCTGCAAGACAATCATATAATGAGACATAATGACATCTTCAGCCCCTAAAATGGTGAAGTGCAGGATTACTGTATTATCTTAATTCACTGCAATTTGGCCCTAGTTTCCCCTCTCATCAAGTTTAATCTCTTATCTTGTCACCGCTGTCCGACACTACTACCCCCATGCATTCTTCTTCTTTTTATCCTGCTGTCCAATTCATGAAGTAGTGATGCAGTGAGTCAAATTGGCAGGGAAATATTAGGGCCCTAATTTTAATGACAATTTTGATATTTTGTACCAGGGATTGGATAATTGAATCTAAGGAGTCAGGACGACAATCCCAACCCTATATTACTGGTTCTTTTCCAATGGTCTAACATGCTGTTTGAGAGTAATTGACAATCACATGTATAAAAATCGTCTGGATTAATTCTTCAATCGATGAGTATTAACATTGGAATTGATTGCCACTATTCTACTTATTGATTATTCTGTTTTGTCAATTTCTTAAAAAAAAAACCTGTACTTCTCTGTTTTCTTAGATGTGAATATGTTCTGGGTTCTTTCATGACAGTTGATTGAGTATCTTTGGGCTGTGGAGAAATAAAACATTTCAGGACCTTGAGCTTTGGAAACCACTGAGCAATGTTTTTTTTTTTTTTTTTTTACCATTTTCTGACATCAATAAGTTCTCTTATTAAACTGATATTACTTGTAATAAAACGTCTTACATAAAAAATATAGACAAATTTGATTCCCACTGTAAATATGTGTGTCCCGTTTTCTACAACCACAAACACACCTGTCTAGAGTTAGGAAAGGCACCGTGCTGATTTTACACTCCATTACATAAAGCCCCTAGCTTCGTAAAGGAATCCTGGCAGTCCTGCAGACCACAATAGATGCAGTCATCTGTGAAGCTCTGGAGAGGAGAAGCAACTAGAACACGTTTGGCCAGGCACCCTCGAGGCATCCTTTTCCACACTACACACACACCACTTCAAAATCTCTTTCTCGTATGATTCCGTGCACATAACTGCAATGACAACAGTTTCTTTCTATGGCCCAGACAGTCAGTAATGTATAATTAATCTAATAAAGTGACTAGTTCAACTCTGGCAATTACACATGAGCACACATAGAAGCATGTGGACACACACACTGGAAGGAGTTCTGCAAGAAAGAACACACATCCCCACAGAGAGAGACATAAAAAGAGCAAGATCACTAAGCCAGGCTCCACCACTCTTAAAAGGACACCACCTTTCTCCTCACAGCTCCTCTTCTGTCATTCAGAGCCAAACCATTCATCGCAGCTCAGATGTAAAGTACAGGGAAACAATCCTTGGAAGCCATTAAGACCCTCTCATCAACCTAATTAGCTGCTAGCAAGTGGCTATTGGCCTTGTTTTAGGACATAGGACACTTGTCATATGTCTTATTCATACATAATTGCTCCAACCAGACTGCAGTATCCCTCATTTCCACATCATTAGGCTTCATTTATCATGGTTTGAGAGTTACTGTGAAAGTTCCACCCTTTCATTTATGACACTTTAATGATTCATTAGCATTTGGGTTAAGACGTGTTGGCCAATACTGAAGACAGGTAGCGATGTATCTGTGCAATTTGAAATGACCCAGGGTTTTAAATCCCGTCAGACTCGTCTTAACAGGGAGTGAGTGCAGCTCTGGTCAGAGGACGACTGATGAGAGATGTAATTAATAGGGGTGCTTTTGAAAACACGGATCACTCAAATGGATAGAGACAGAGAAAGGACACAAGTGGCAAAGTGTGATAGTGTCGTTACTGGAACTAAGTCCTTCATAGACTGAAAGAAAGTTGGATCAAAGGATGGAGAGAGAGAGAGAGAGAGACAGAGAGAGAGAGAGAGAGACAGAGAGAGAGAGAGAGAGCGAAGTGATTGAGGGATGGATTTCTGCCAACGCTGTCCACAGCAAGCAAACCTCAGCTCCATGTTTCATTTGTAATATTTATTCTTTAATCCCCACAACACACAAATAGAGCATAATCCCTCAGGCAAACCGCTCTTTCAACCACTGTTTCCCCCACTGGCAGACGCTCTGCTCCTACATGAAGCATTAACTGGATACTGGTCACCGCAGCTCAGAGGGTCTGATGTTGTTCTGTGAAGTGAGAACCAAAGAGTCCTTTAGAGATGGGATTAAGTGTATTTCTGAATAAAAAGAGAAAAAGGAACAGCATGCAGCATCACAGTGCCAAGAAGCCGGTTAAAGGCTCTGAGAAATTGTGAAACACTGCCCCCTTGTGATCACTCTTTGATATGAATGGAATTAAAGCATGTTGGCAAGCCAAAGAATTGCTGGAAAGCCTTGAAAACAAAGTCGATTAGTATCAGAGGCACCAATTTCACTAATTAGATCATCACACTGGAGATTAAAAGGAAAAAAAAAGCTTCCCTGTAATGCATTAGATAAAATGAAATCTAATGTAAATTAATGTAAAAATAAGATCAAAATCCACTGTTAGGCTCTGGGCTCAGATAATTTAATTGCTATAATCTGTAGCTGTGTGTGAAAGAGGGAACATTTGAACTTCACATCCCCAAAGAAGAAGAAGCTAAAAAATGGCTGAGAAGATGACAGAAATTGAAACAGAGCTATCTGATTATCAGTGTGACCATAAATATTCAATGACCCGGTGCTGTCACCTTTCAGAAAGGGGAGGAGGCACTTTACCATCGCAAGCTTGTTCATTTCAAACTCAGAGTCCATAATGACCACTTTATGACCAAGCATACACTTAATCCAACTCATTTCCATAACATGAAAGTTGAAATCCATTACTCCTGAATCATTTGCACACAACACTGTGAGACATAACAGGGGGTTGAGACAAGTAAACCTACACATTAGGGCAGTGTTTGCTCTCCGGCAAAGACGTGCATACTTCCAGACTTTGTCTCGGTTGTAGCGTTGTCACGACATTAGGATTTAAAAATGGAATGTGAAACTAGTAAAAAATATAATTATAATAATAATAGCTTGAATTTATAAAGCGCCTTTCAAGGAACCCAAGGCTGTTTTAAATCAGGGCAGAACAGATCGGTGAACAGAATGGATCAAAAAGTAAAGAAGATAAAACATGATGGTGTTTTCCTGCGATATCAAGATTTAACTCCATAAACTGAGTGGGATTTCAGGAGTTTTATATAACATGTCTCTAGGATGTAGCATTGTCGATATCTCCCTGGAGAGAGTTCTAGAGGATGGGGGGCTGCCAAACTCAATGCTCCCCCCCCCCCCGAAATTACTGGCGATTGAGAGAGTCTGTAAAATATAGATACCTGTGTCGATATCCATGGCAACAAAAATGTACTGTAGGTCCTAGGCACTTGATATTGGGTAATTTCTTGTTTGTAATAAGCAAACTCCTGCACACTGTCTTAATCGAAACAAAAATGTTGGCAACAATTACACTGAAGCATTATCAACGTATTTGCGCAATTTGACCCGCGTTCTCTCTCATTTTCTCGTTGCAGCTTTTGGTTAACAACATGGTTGAATATCTGTAGTTCTTTAAAAGCTCCTGTACTCTTCCATACTATCGATCATTACATAAAAGTTTGTATCGTTTCAAAACACCTGGTATCGAGAGTAATACACATTTCGCCGCCCTCACTGTGTTGTCGTGCTTGTATTGCCTGATGGATCTCACTTCAAACCAACTAATGAAACAGCAGGAATCAAACATAGATTAAGCTCCACAGAAGGCGTTCGGCTTGCATGATGGAAAACAGCATAAATCACAAAATGACTACATATTACAAACAAAGGGAAACAAAATCCATTTCCATTTGAAGAAGTGACAGTTTAATTAGCCTAATTGCAGAAGGTGTAGAGGAACTGTTGATCTGCAAAGCGACAGGAACAAATTGAGTTCAGCTTGCACTCCAAGCTTTATTCATTCAGTCTTTGTTCTTTTTTTACAGAGCATATATTGTGATGTACTGCGCTCTTTTTTTATAAGGGTAATTTGCTAACATCTAATTAATCATGGCATATGCTTGAAGATTATTACATTACACTGTCCCTGATACAATCTCTCCTTCGCAAAGGCTGCTTTGAGCAAGTGCTGAACCATAACAGTATTTACAGCTCAGAGCCATACGGCGAGGCCAGTAAAGACATTTTCCTCTCTCGTCGTTCCTCTGTCCGTCTATCTGTCTGCCTCTCTGTCCAAGCCCAGAGCACACAGACTGATGCTCTTGAGGACAGAGGAGAAGGGTGTAACAGGAGCCACTGGCGGATTCTGTTGACAATGCTGAGCTCTGGAGAAAGGGAAGCTGTAGCTAATGGGCTGGGGTTGAAGCCGGAAGCTGGGATTTGGATCACGGCTCTGAGGGGGGCTCACATTCTGCTCTGGGACAGAATCGCAGTAACCTGAACCATCTATCTGTAGGGCAGCAGCAGACTCCACTATTGACCCGTGTGTTAGCCAGAGATCATCGCAGTGCGCGCACAGACACAGACACACAGACTGAAACCAACTTTCACATACACAAACACTGGACAGAGACGGTGGACAGAGATAAAATTTAAAAAAAAAAAAGTAATGGAAAGAAAAGCCACAGAGATTGAGAGAGACAGAAAGCAATCAATCAGCTCACCTCCCCTCCCCACTGCTCCTCAATAGTCCAACAATAGAGTCTGCAAGGCCATTAGTGGCTCTTAGCACATTAAATAAACACACACCAGCAGGACATCAGTGTTCCCCGCTCTGGGACTGGCAGTGCTGCCAACAACCACATTACGCAAAATAAATACACTTTATTGATTTGCCACTCTGAACAGAAATACTTAATGCTTTATATGCTGTTAAGTAAGTTAGTCTGCCCTATTGATATTACCAGGCCTTTGCTTCATGCCACAAGGAAATCGCTAACATGATAGCAATAATGCTACGCTATCTCTTCTGTGTTTGTAACCAAGATCAGTGAGTTACTGTCATTTCCCCCACAGCTTATCTCATTGTGTCTTCTTTCCCAGAATGCTCGATTACACCTCTAAAAAAAACAAGTGCTACTCTTAATGCTTTAAATAAAATAATATTCAAGGTATAAAAAAAAGAAACACTTCATCTCAGAGTGCTATTACCGAGACAACTCAAACATTTATACACCACCTTTTATACAGATTGAGAAGCTCAAAGTGTAGAAACAAGAGATTAAAACATTGCAGGCTAATTACAGCCAACAGAAATACTGCAAGATAAAACCAAGCAATGAAATAAAATGAAAAACAGGCTTCGAATACAATTTTCAAATCAAAGTTGATGTTTTTATCTCAAGGTATGGAACAGAAAAAAGGGATTTAGAAGTGAGACATCTCAATTAGCATTTTCATGGGACGATTTCTTTACGACCTGGTTATCAAACATGTCCTTGAACATTTCCAAGGCATCACAGATCACTTATTGTATTTGCATTACACTTCCTCGAAACTATCTGGAACAGTCAGAAAGCCATGCCATGCCATGTCTGAGCATGAGCTAAAGGAACGATCAATGATTATATTAGTGCGAGGCTGTAATGCAGACGGGTTCAGGTTAAACTGACATTGGCTATAATTAGCCCCAATAGAGCTGACAGAGAACTGATTACTTGTCACTTGTGTTAGTCAGGTCTTTAGCTTCACTGCAGGAACAACTACACCTGATACCTGCAGACATACACACAGCATTTCACTCGCAGACTTTACCACCCATTCAACCGAGTGGTTTCTTTTTTAAATAGAGTCATGCATTCATTGATATTTAGCATAAAAGCTTCTTGTATCGTAAAGAAATCAAGGAACAATATTGTGTGCAGTAAAAACAATGTTTGGCAATATATTCCAACCCTGGAGTATAATCCTCTCTTTAACTATTTATGATGGACAACATGAAGATAACTGGGTTCATAGGGACACACTTCCTTCTAATTTAAATGCAAGAACGTGTCATTGCTTCACCAAGGTGTGCACAATGATAATGTGATCCATGGGGGCACCTCATCTATTTGAAAGTTAAGACATTTTGAAAGCAAGAATGAGTTTTGAAGTGCAGTATGGCAGTAACGTCTGTCATTGAATAAAGCCTGGTCACTGCCTCGCTCAAACGCTAATAAAACGGCAGACTGCACCGCTGTCACACAGCTTTGTCTTCTTAAAAAAAACACATCAACAGGGAATGACAGCAGACCCTATTTCACCTCAAGGACAAAGGCCCTCTGTAACCGATCGCTGGACTTGGGCATCTTTCAATTTGTGCCTGCATAAGACGCTGAAACCTAAATTAAATTCTGTAGAGTGAGATGTAAAGTGGCTGTCAAAGGAACTTTTAACACTCTCTTTTTGTGGTACAATTAAACCGTGCTTTCTATCTGCACAATGTGGCGACATGTCAGTGTTTGGCCTCACAGTGAAGGAACATCTTCAAGCTATTAAGACCTACATATTGCTATAAAGGAGACAATAAAAATGCTATTTGTGTTCTTTTCTATATCCTACTTTTTTTTACTGCGGCAGTCATTCCATTTCACTGCAGGATCGTTAATTTCCTCCTGCCCGCACACACTGTACTTTGTAAATAAATCCACGCTGATTTGAAGTGTTTGCCCTTCCACTTAGGGAGCCGCCCTGGTGTGATAAAACACACTCTCACAGCTCTTCTTTATCTACTCACACATCCACATTTTCCTCACACAAGTCCTTCTTTTCACATTGCACAATCAATTTCCTTAAACTTTGTTTTGGTTGAGAGAATACAGCTTTCCATTTGTGAAGCCTCTAACCCCATAATGTCAGAGCTGCTTTCAGTGTTGATTAACTCTTAAAAAAAAAGGCTTAAAATATTGAATGTCATTTCATTCTGTTTTCTTCTGCCTTTAATCTTTCCTGCATCAAATGAATAAGTATATATGGCACCCTTACATATTAAGCACATTTATATTCTTGTGACAGTCTCAGTGGTGCATTGACATTGATTCTAATTATCATTTCCTTCCTCAAAATAACTTCAAGGAATTCAACTTGTGATTATTATGATTAACTGTCCATTATTTATTAATGTGTCTCACGATTTTCTTTTACCACAGTCAAAACCCCCAAAATGTTACATCTAATAAGAGAAAAGTAAATGACATAACAGAGATCCAAAGCTTGATTCCCCCCCAAAAAATGTATGTGAAGAGATTACTTTAATGAGTAAATGATTATGAGTAAAGTTGTCAATTACTTTCCCGTGGATCAACTAATGGATTGAACAAAAAAAATCATTTAGGCATGACACTAGAAACTTTGTTCAGTTAAATCTTCAACTTTCACAGCGGCGTTTTTTTATTTTTTCCACAAGTCGCCCAACCATGATGATCATTATAAAAATAAATTGAACATAAACAAAGGCATCTGGTAAACCATTTAGTCTAAATGAGAATGATATGTCATGTACATGCATTTACACACTGATGTAATTGCAACTCATGAAACTTTAGCACATCCATTTGCAGTCGGCTCATATGATTCCATAACTGGGCAAAGGTCAGGCAGATCAATAAACCAATAGCTTGAGATTGTCAACACGTCTTGGCAATTCAGTATTCAACTCATGTGCTGTCTGATGTGCACACTCCAGGGAACTTTAGGCAACACACAAAATCAAAAATACCAACAATTCAGTTGAGTGACCAGCAATAGGCTGCCCTTTAGGTTCCTACGGGCTACACAGAGATTCTTTCAGCCTCATTTAATTCAACAACACAGCTGTTTTCCAAAATGTTTTTATTTTGTCTGCTTGTTTTTACATGTACATTGGTTTCATTGAAGCAGACATGCTGACTTGGAAATGTTTTTTTTATTTACAGCAATGACTTGTGATTGTAAATCTCTTAACTACTCCACAGCTATAAATCATCTCTCTCTGCTTTTTCATTTCAGTCCTTAGTTTTGGTTTCTATTCAGCCAACTGGAATTGGGTTTTGTCCTTATTTAATCACAATGAACCCAAACACGAGATGTGCCTTGATTTAATTAAATAACCTCCTCTCTATGATAGATTTAGGATTCTGACTTACGCCATTATCAATAAATCCAATATATCAGACAGATATGAAATAGCATATAGTGGCAACTTGTGTTGGGGAATATTAATTTAGAGATTTGAATGAATGAACTCAAACAGAAGATACTCATCAATGAAAAACTATCTACATTACATTTGAGATCCTTGTATGCAATATTTGTCTTCCATATAGGCAAATGAAATATCTTATGACGCATGAATTGCCATCTTGCCAATGTGATTTCTAATTTAGGGTCTGATGGTTCCCAGAAAGATCAAACACTGGTAAGTACTTCAAAGCATTTTCTTCTCAATGGGGTCTCAGGGCATCTTACCTCTCTGAAGTTCTCCGGTCCACAATCTAAGCCTCTGAAGTTGCACTCCAGCAGCATGTCCTCCATGCGGTGTCGAGTGCGATTGTAGAACTCATCCAGGCTGAAGCGAGAGCCCGGCGGACGATCCGGCTCGGGTGCGAGTGGGAACCCAGGCGCCATCCCTTCTTCAAATCCGAGCAGAGGGCCCATGAAAATCAGGTCACTGTAGCTCATCTGAGACTTCCGGACAAAGTTGTAGTTACAAACGGTGACAGCCGGGAAGGTCATGTTGTTGGCCACTTTTTCATCCAGCATGGTGATGCGATCGTATGCGAGATAGTAAATGATTCTGTCGGCTATCTGGAACAAGAAGGCGGACAGAGCCAAGGTGAAGACCACTGCCCAAAGACCCTGGCGAATACCGAACTTCTTGTCCTCCACAAACACATGGTTGGCGCCATGAAGGGAGCAACCGCTGAAAAAAGCAGCCAGGTCGTCCACCTCGCTGACGTCCTCCTCGTCATCGAAATCCTCGGCTCGGCTACACCCATCCAGGTAGTCCTGTGAGCCCCCGTCATCGTAACCCTTCTTCACGCGCTTGTAATGGTCTTCAAATCCGTCTTTGCCATATCCCCTGGCGGACTCGTCGTCCGAAGAAAAGGAGATGGTGCACATGATCCGGACCGGCATGGCTGCAAAATGAATGAAGTAAAAATGCTTTGAAATAAGAAAGTCAGAAGACCTGTCCTTGGATGGTCAAAGAGTCCAAAATCAGAGGGACAAAGTTGTGGTAAACTTCTAGACCATCAAAAATCGTACAATAAGAAAAGTCCAAAACGTAACAATTCTTTCATAAGATATTTCCTTAAAGATTGGTGTCAACCAAAATAAATCAAACTGTCCCAAACAAAATCAAAACATCATCTGGATCAAAGAGCAACAAGATTTAAGGAGGTAACACTTTCACCTCCCCTCTATTCACATCTCGTCTGCATCTCAACTGCCTAGCCTTGGTTTGTCCTTGTGTCTGAGGGGCAGATCTATCCCTTAGAGCAATATCCAAAGAAAGCAGAAGAAGATAAGGAGGAGGAGGAGGAGGCGGAGGAGGAGGGGAAAGGAGGTGAGGCAATGAGGAGCATAGGAGACACAATATACCCCCAGAGGGCCCGGCTACAGGTCACCGTGCTGGGGCAGAGTTTCACCGTTTACAGGAAAAAACACCAGGCTTGACGCAGTGGGAGAGAGAAAATGAGACAGAACGGCAGCCAGAGTTGCAGAAAGTAATAAATAGGCTGTTTATTTCTGCTGATATTACCGTTCGGAGTGACCTCACTCCACCCCCGAAAACACAATGATCTAAGCACAGTTGTGTAATCAAATGCAAATAATACCTAGGTGTTGATGAAATGACTACCAATGAGGAACTGGAGAAGATTAACACATCTGAAGCTAAAACATTCTTAAATGCAGTGGTTTTATTTCAAGTTCTGCTGTGATAATGTCTTTTTTCAAGTGGAGAGAACAACACTAAATAAGAAGTTTGCTTTGAGAAGATATAAAGAGGGGATGTATTAAGTTCATGTGTGGTGCCTAATTAAGAAATAAGCTGATACAAAGCAAACACCAAATGGAACGGTCAAGGAATTTAATCAGGCCTTCCATTTGCTCATTGTTATTTCAATCTAATGGCTCATTTTACAAACAGATCTCTTTCAAATTACAAAGCCTCCACATAGCTGCGGGCTGCACCTTGTAAAGCGAATTAACTGACACCAAATATGTACATGTAGTGGAAGAAGAAGAAAAACACACATCTTTAATGGATCCTCTCAATATTGGATGTGGAGATAAATGCAGATTCCCAGAGGTGGTGTTGGTTGTGATATGAAAAGGAATTGTATGAGACCGATCCATCTATATCGATCCGCTTCCATTAGACTGCTAGGATTATTTTCAAAAATATGATGGTGCCAGATAATGAAACGTTAGATCCATTCAAGAAGGATGACAGCTCTCTTTACCATAAAAAACTAACAGCTAATGATACCAACCACTAAGGAAAAGCTACATTAAACTTGTAATGCCAATAGAGAAACACATTACCCGGACTGATCCATTGTGTCAGCCTTTTGAACAGTAACAGGCCGCCAGCGTGTTTTCATGAGAGAGGGTGAGAAAGGGTGCAGACTTGGTCAATATGTGTCTAGTTGCAGCTGTGAAGATTATCCATCACAGGGAAAAAAACTGCTGCTGATAAGAGAGCAAACAAAGAAGTTGTTGCTTGGCCTTGATCCGGTTCTATCTTGGACCCTGTTTAACAGCAGCCAGCGATAGCCTCTGGTACTTGAATATGTATTAGTGATCACTAGATAGCCTCCAGCATCCAGCCTGACCTAACAAGAAGGTCACAGAGCTCCCTTGGCTGCACTTTCTCCGGGGCTTGTGAGAGGAAACATGAATATTCAAAATCATCTTGGATTTGGCACCAGACTCCAAGTTGTGAAACTGCTGTGGAGGAAATTAAACATTGCAGAGGAGTGCAGTGAACCTCTAAATAACATCAGCTGATTAGGTTAATGTACTTTGTGCGGAAATATCTTAATTACATTGTCAGGACAGATTTATCGAAGCACACAAGGTTGCTATAAATCTGTGTTTGTTATGGCAACTCTGTTTTTCTCAAAAGAGATAAATCCCAAACCAAACATGACTGTCTTACTAAATTCGTCTCCATTTATCTCTCTTTTTTTTTTATATCTTTTCATCCTTATCCTTCCAATGTCATTACTCATTGCCTTCAAATCATGTTCACTCCGTCTCATTATGTATACCGACATCCACTAGGGGGCAGCAGCAGTACATCTACTCCTTTAGATTGTGCTTTGGGTGGAAACTGCCATGACAAAGCTTTAAAAGACATGAAAGGAACTATTTTGAGAGGGTCAAGAGGCCAACATGATGACAGAAGTACTTCTGTCACTTTTAATTTTGCATGTTGAAATATCTTTTTTCCTTACAGATTTTGTTCTTTGTGTTATAAAGGATGATATTGTGGTTTTCTTAACATGGTGCTCAAGACTCAATCACAGGATTTGCCACTAGTAAGCACCAATAAGAAGCTTGTTGAGCAGTTTTTTTTATGTGCAGAAACACATTTATTTTGTGGAATGCTTTTTATTGAAAAGCCTATCCTCAAAATACTAAGAAACACATTTCATCAGAACCCTTTGACAAGAAACTATCCGAATGATATGAACTAATCCAGCACTTATTTCTCTGTAAGTATACCTTTAAATGTATGCCCTGGTGGTCTAAGGAGTAAAGGTCACAGACCATTCACAAACCAACCACAGATTCAAATCAATGAGACCTTTGGTACATGTTGTTCCCCATTTCCTCTCAAATTAATTTCCCCTCATGTCAATCAAATAAAAAAAAAAGCCTTTAATGGCTCCAAAAAAGGATCATCAAGGCCAATTACCTGTGCTTTTAGCTTCCAGGAGAAATAATTTGTTTTAACAGATGAACCTTAAACCCTGCCAGAAAACATAAAAAAAAAGAAAAAAAGAGATGTGTTTTTTGGGGCCATTTTTCCATCGGGTCAAAAGGTGGCAGTGTTGTGATGTGAAGGCTGCTCTGTCACTTTAACAATGCATACCTCAGGGGCGAAGATTTCTACAAGGCCACACATTTCGCCATGGTCAGAGTGAGAAGAGCGCAGGGCAGATGAGAAGAGCGGTTTAACACTCTCTTTCAAGTCCCTCTCACCAGCTCACAGCTAGGATCAACCTGGCGTTGCCATGGATACATCCTGGCCGTCAGCGAGAGAGGATGCACAAAGCCCATTACTCAGAACATGCAGATAGTAACACACGCACACACACACACACACACACGCACGCACGCGCGCACACACACACACACACACACACACACACACACACACACACACACACACACACACACACACATTCAAACATTCACAAACTGAAAAACATGGATAAATGCACGGTTTCTCTACTGCTTTCTCTATTATACACAAACAGACACACACACATGCACGCACACAAACACACACACGACTAGATCGGCGCTTGATACTCCCAAATAATTTATGCAAACGTCATGAATCTGATTTGAGTCAAGATTTGACATCAGCAGAGTGATTTAAAATAAAGATATTACAAAAAAAGCTGACACACAAAGATATTAACTTGCTCCGAGGCAGCACTCAATCAATAGTCTAGCATTCATATTCTTAGGTTATTGTGTGATTCAATGGATCCGGCCTGCATCAGAAAAAAAAAACAAACAAAGAGCCAGGTAACCAAGCACCACGCTCTGTCTTTTTCCCATAAGATGCTGCTGTGGTAGAATGAGACGGAGGCCAACAGCAGTGACGCTTTTCTCCAAAACACAATATTCTGTCCTCACCTTTCAGCAGAGGCCATCACTATCTGATACACAGTGTGTTAGACCTCAAAGCTCCCCTGCTGGGTGGAAGTAATATGCTGAGAACAATGACCTATTTCTTTTTAAGTGAGTAGCTTTACCCAAACAACACATTTCTCATTTAAAAAGGCACTGAGGTGATCCGTGGTTTAATGACTTGTCTATGAAACGGTTGAAAAGAAGAAAACCAGTCCAGGGATAAGAAGCGGCTGGGCACGCTTTACCTTTCCTGGGAATAGATAACGCTCAAGATAATATGTGGTTTTTTTTTTACCAACTAGTCTCATGGGGCCAGCTCTTTATGCTGGTAGCCAAACATCTAGCTAAAACATACTTCATTTCTGTACTGAATATATGACTTGACTTACACTTCACCAGTATCGGAAACGCATCAGATACAATGTGTATCATATACAGTAGTTTCATTTTTTAAAAGACTGATAAACAGAAAAATACCCTCTTCTAAGGACAAACAAATGATGCTTTCAATGTCAGACCTGTGAATTGACTTGCATACTCGCTAATATATAACCATGCAATTATGATTGTATAGGATGTATTTCCGGTACTGGTATCAGTAGCAAAAGAAATAAAGAGCTACATCCTGTCTGCAGGGAAATATCAGAGCTTAATAAATAATTGTACATCTTCAGTACGGAAAGAGACAAGTTCAAGACAGACTAGTGTCAAATAACTCATACAACATTTCTAGCTTTTATTTTTGGGGCTCTATTGTAGAGACAGGACAGTGGATAGAGTCTGATATCAGGGAGAGAGAGAGTGGGGATTGACATGCGGGAAAGGAGCCACAGGTGGGATTGGAATCCTGGTTGTCCGCTTCAAGGACTACAGCTTCTGTACATGGAGCGCTCAAACTAACCAATAGGCCACAGGCGCACTTGATACACATGATACACACTCATGCCATCGTTTCAAGCCTCTCCTTTTTTCCACATAGTGAATAAAAAGTTCAAAATAAGAGACCCCTGGTGTGATACAGCCATCACAGGTGAAATAAAAGTCACATTAAACTGTAAAAGTACTAAGTGACAGGTTTAAAGCAAAGCTCCCCGTGTGCTCTGAAGATATATGAGGTAAACACACAGTGGCACCAGAGCAGCTCCTTTAAACCTGACCTTGTGTTACAGCAGATTCAGGGACAATGATAAAAAGACAGTCTCGCTGCAGTGGATTCACAGTCATGTGTGCTGCCTCGTAAGCTTTCATCAGAGGCATAATGCCAAAGTGCCGCTTTTCTGACTGCTGATCACTGCTGGTGATTTGGATGTGCATTCAGAATGAAAGCTGAAGACCAATCTCAGCCTTGCATAACCATCAAGAATTTGAAAGTCGATTTAGCATCAGCAAACAGACAGCTCGGATGAATATCTGGATTGTTTTTTAATGCTTAAAGATTCTATCCATCTAGATCAAAACAAACTGACGTATAAAATCTGACTATCAATAGCTCGACAAGGTTTGCTGCATGATTGATTTTCCACCTTATTACTATCCTTTTAAAGATACTTATTTTTGGCTTTTTGTGCCTTTATTGTAGAGATAGGAAAGTGGATAGAGTCGGAAATCAGGGAGGGAAAGTGGGGAATGACGTGCAGGAAAGGAGCCACAGGTCGGATTTGAGCCCGGGCCGTCCGCTTGGAGGACTAAAGCATCCATACATGGGGTGCGCGCACTAACCACTGAGCCACCAGTGCCCCTTTATTACTACCTTATTAATGGGGCTAGACAGTCTATACTGGGGTGAGCTGAAAAGAGCTAAGACAGGACAACACCCATCCAAAAAGTCCTCTAGAGCTACAGCTTGTAAAGATTTTCATAATGAATGATTATGCTCAAAGACAAGTGGTTTGCACTAAAAGCTATCAGACAGCGCCACAATCACAGGTGGAATAAAAGGACACATGTCCTTAGATACTGTCTAAATATTGGGATCCTGAAATAGTTGTGCACAGAGTGAATTAAGAGAGAGAGAGTGGGAAGTTTAAAACCTGGCCCCTTTATCGCTTACGTGGCCTAAAATTCACAAAATGAAGTGGATTCGTATTATCGGCTTGAGAGAATTATAAAAAATGGTCAGACAAAGACTCCCACCTTAAGGGAGTGTGCGACTGATGTTACCCAAGGTCACGACCATCTGACAAACTCTCACAGTTTAAACTGGAATCAGCTGCATGAACTGTTCATTTTATGTAAAAAACAAAAAACTAAATATAAAATAAGTAAAAACATGGTTCAACACAGTTTGTCCAAAAAACAACTTTGCACCAAGAACAAAGAAAAGTATATATAAATATCATTTGAGGGTTTGTCCAGTAAGATTTTTTTGTTATTTGATTAAGATTTAATACATTATCTAAATTTTATGTGTACAGTTTTTTAGTAAAACAATCAACTGATATGACTTTTTTTTATTGGAACCAGCATTTATTGGAAATAAAAGAAACTACAGCTCAAGACTTGATTTCTTTGGCTGAAAAGGTCTCTTAGATTCACTTTGTACTTGTAGCATTCTTGTGTTTCAGCCGACTGGGATGCAGATAATAAAACTGCAATATGAAAAGTTTAAACCAAGCCCCAAATTTTCAGTTTTATTCCCACACTATGCATGCATTTGCTCACTTTATCTCCATTTAATCTGACTCGTCAGTGCTAGGAGTTGCTCACTGTGGGATTATGGTCTGTGTAAGGCATAAAGTCAAACAGAATAGGGATGCTTCATCTGTAAAAGCCAACAGCTGAGGGGTAGAAACTGTTTCTTGCAGCAGCTGGTTCATGTCACTACCTCTGTACTGTAACTCTGCAGAGCAGATCTTGCTTTTTCAACGCACTGACACGGCCAACAAAAGCTCTCAAGGAACACCCCTCCACGGTGAGGGAGGTGCTACATTTTTCTGCAGGTTTCTGCCCACCTCCACCCACCGTAGTGCCTCGGCCAGGTCACCAACAATGAAGCAATGTGACCTAAAACACACAGTGCTCCTTAGTGACCAGTACATTGAGATGCAGACAGAAGTAGCAGGAACACGTTGCATCTCAAGTGGTGTTGCTATTTATGACGTGCTTGAAATTTACACCATGTAGTGATGGTTATCTAATGATGATAGCAGCTGGCAGAAGCCAGACTGTCAAGTGTTCTTGGTGTAAAAAAAACCCAGCTAGACCAGACTGAAACAGAGATCGAAGCGGAGGGATGTTGCTAAGGTCAGTGCAATTAGCGCTGCATTGAAGTTGTTGATGGATGCCAGATGGAATTTATAGCAGAAGTAGGGAATCGATGGAGATATCATATGTCTGCTTTTGAAATCAATGGAATCCATAACAACTCCAGCTGGTTCACATGGGAGACACTTCAGAGCCGCCACGCTTTCCCTGTTCTTGATTGACATGTCAGATGTGAACAGAGCCGCGGTCAGAGGTCAAAGAGAGCCGTTCTTTGATTGGCTCTCTCTCCTGCGGCATTACACATCAGCACCAGCTCCTCTCTGAATGTGATTATCACTCAGTCCAACCCATTACCCCTTTGCTGAGGTCCCTTTTCGTCTCCTGCCTTTCTTTTCACCTTTTACAAATCGGCTTTAACCCGTTCTATCTGTGTTCGATTCAGTCTGACTCTATCGCTCACAACTTCCCTCCGTCCTCTACCTCTCCTTCCCTCCCTCCCCCCCTCCTTCTCTGTCTCTCCATATCTTTCTATTACGAAGATGAGTATCCAGTGGGACAACATGCTGCCTTTTAACACAAGAGCCGTGAGCGACACAGTTATCAAGCTGAATGGTTTAAATATGTCACTTGGTGGCATTTTCACAAAAAGCAATTCATAAGGGCTGGCCTGGAGTCACAGCTTGGGGATCTCTACACTAATATCAGTGATTACTGAGTCAGCTTTTAGGACCCCCTCTGCATCATTTCATACATACCAACCAAAGCGAAACTAACCTCTTTTTTATCCTTTAAATTATTCAATTTAAATCCTTCACAAAGACAGCTTGATTTGCATGTTGTAAAAGTCACCTTATGTTTATAATTCATAGACATGAGGCTGTGTTGAGTTTCTTCTCTGGTTCAGAAATAATGTGTTCATCTGTATATTGTCATTATTTCTGTCTGACACCAGTGTAAATAACACGATGGAACTATGTGACATTCCTGACATTAGCTGTGTAACTCTTTTTGTCAGACAGGCCATATCAGATTTTGTCGCTGCTATTTTTTTCAAGCCTGTCACTGCATGTGCTGTTATATATTCAGGGAGAAACTCGGGTCTCAGTGTATGATTTTCATTATGGTTTTGAAAAAAAAAGTCATTAATTTTGCGCCGCTCTAAATTTAGACTCGAGTTGCTCGAAACTCAGCATGGATTGTGACTTTGCTTCTCGTCACACAGCGTGAGACCTCTGGGTTTTTTTCCCCTCAGATTTAAAGGAGGCAGTGATGACTGATGCTCTCCACAAAAAATGAGTAGTTAACAAACTTGACAAGTTTGACATGTTTGTTCTTCAAACTTTAAGTCTTGAAAAGCTTCTTCCACAGATATTTTCACTAATAAGGGAAAAATCTAACTTTGTGCAAGTAGATTAGAAGTTCTTCTAGATAGTTCCTGAGCCCAAGTAATCCACGACATATCAAAGAGTACAAACGTGCATAAGCTCTAAAGAAAAAAGATGTGTGGCGTCAAATTCATTTTATATATATTAGTTGAACCATCTAGAAGTGACAGTCCAAGGTTGAGTAGGGTCTAACTTGGAATATGTGTAATGATAAAAGCCTAGCACATGGCGCACATCTTTTATAATTCTTTCTCAAATGCACATAAAATATTCTCAAAATTCAATCATGTTTAATTCTTCCTGCCTTGTGGATCTAAAAAAAGTTTATATCCTGGCACATTGTCAGGCTTTGGGTAAAAAGCTCATCTCTACAGCTAACTCTTATGATCACAGAGCAACAGGATAATATCCGCCATAAAAATGATCCTGCCCTGATGAGTCACAGCTTGGCTCAAACTCACACCAGCATTGGGTTAAATCAGTTAGGAGCTGGAGCACACATCACTGCTGCTCCTGAGGCCAGAGGGCAAACAAGGCTGGACTCTCTGGCTGCAGGACAACTCACCATCATCACTGTGGATTGAATACAAGCATGTCAGGGCACAGCTGGATGGGAGTATGTGCATTCTGTGAAAGAACAGTCAGTGCCAATCTGTGTTTTTTTTTTTTTTTGCTATGTCCTCAACAGATTTTCACACACAAGTTAATAAATACACCAGCCTGGTTTATGGGTCTACATAAAAGACAATCTTGACAGCCCTGTAGATTCCTTGAGCACATGCAGGGTTTTGCTCTTAATTCAGCCATTAAAATAATGCGACATCTGATTCAACATTCAAAGTAAAGCAGCATCATTTGCATTGATAAGCAGCTTCTGGTTAGACATTAAAAATAAAGTTTGCTGACAGGCATTTGACATTTTAGGACTTTCGTTGATGACACAATAACAAACATGTGGTAATATTTTCTAAATTGTGTTTTTGTTATGTTTAGACACCAACAATGATCTTTTTCTTAAACTCGACCAGGCAAAGTTTGGTTTTAAATGAATTCTAATGTAAATACACATGTACGTTTTGTAACCAACTTAGCAAATATGCTATGATAGAAATGTTCTGCTACTGTTAGGCATATTTGAATGTCCATTAGGCCACTGTTTTTAGCATTGTATGTGTATTTGTCAGTTTGTAAACCGACTCGCCATGAAAGGCTGCACAAACTGATTTATAAATTATGAATAAAGTTATGTACAAATGAATCTGAGGTTAGAATAAAATAGCTTAAAAAAGTTAACTTCTTGTTCCACACAAGAATTAAACTACTGCCTTGTGAATTAAAATGATTACTGACCAATCAGTTACCCTAGATCAGAGCCTGATGAAGACTTCCATGCTATTTGTAAGAAAGTCAGGCAATAAACCATACGTATGAAACACTGGCTTTACCTTGGTTTTTACTTATGAAAAGGCCTCAGGCCAAACTGTCGTATTGACAAGTTGAGAGAGAAAACTTGAGGACAGAGGGGCTGAAAAAACACAGATTGGCTTGGCACATTTCTTTCTTGATTCAAACCATGTATTGAAATGTGTGTATACAACTCTTCCCTGACGATGATGTGTTGTGCATCAATGGTATATCAAAACAATAACCACCCAGAAACAATCCTACATGGGAACCTACAGCCACATATTTCAAAAGATACTGACCAAGCTGCCGTAATAAACACCTTGGGAGTGGAAAGAGGTTTCTGTCCTTTAGTTACGACTTCACACACATTCAAACACATCCCTATCTGTGATGCTCAGACATGCTGTGATGTTGACAACTACTCCATCACTGCCACAAAATATACAGGACCCCTAGCAGGTGGCAAACAAATATTTTGTGGTGTCCCACAGCCATTCCTCGACAGATGATGGACGGCTAGCTAAGGCAAGATTCGCCCAACTCATCACAGCCAATCCCCAGTGCGTGTCAGAGCGAAACACATGTTGCAACTCTGCTCGTGCCTTTAGCATTCAGAGGTGATACCTCTCAGGAACTCTCAGGAGTGTCGTGGGGAGGTGAAGGGAAAAGCAAGTGAAAGGAGAGAGGTGAAGAAAGAGAAAAGGTACAAGAGGGGAGGGAAAGTAGGGTTGGGAAGAAAGACTAGAGGTAGCAAAAAGGGTGAGTGAGAGGGAGGGCGGGAGCCAGATGCCGGGGCTCAGATCTATTTGTCATGTCAGATAATATGACAAGCGCTCCAAGGGGGAGTTTATAACTAGATTATTGGAGTACCTCGATTTATTTGCAGGACTAAGAGAGCAAACAGTTGCGGGAGCCTGACGTTTTCATCACTTTTAAGAGCAAGATTAGATTTAGTTAATTTGCTAACCTGATTATATTGTGTCTTTGAATAAACCTTAAAATTTGTCAGAGACGTGGATAGTTTGGCTAATAGGGGCGGTATCAGCAAGGGTTGTAAATCTCTCCAATTTTGCTGAGAGGGCTGATTTACAACCTCGATCCTGTAGGCTCTCTAGCTATTGAAACATCCATCCATCCATCCATCCAGCCATCAATCCATCCATCCAGCCATCAATCCATCCACTGATAAATGATCACTAATCTGTCTGCTACATTTTACACGCTTGCATTACAGCTTTTACTACAGTTATTTCATACCGCAGAGACTACAATTTCAACCCAAAGCAAATCAATTTCCATCCAACGGTGGAGTAGGTGGGTGGAAAGTTTAAGTCACACATTATTCAGCAAAACCTCAGCTTCCAATAACATCATAATGAGTCTGTGCCCTGGTGACTGCTCATTCCTGTAAGTGTAACCAAGGGGCCCAACAAGGGGACAACATTGTTAAAGAGAGCTGTTGCTGCTAAATCTCAAGAGTTATTTTTGTATTTTTCTAAATCCACTCAAGGTATGAAACCAGAAATGACAAGGAGTCCAATATGAGGACAGTTAAAAAAAAAAAAAAATCATCTGCTATGACTGTGAGTCATTGTGATGGGCTCATCTCACAGGCTATCCTTCATTAGCAGAGGTGAGTCATGTTGTTATTGTAAGCACCTACGTCACTCTCCAAAATGAAACTGAGCCCCCACATGGAGATCTTCAGGGTTGACATGATCCTGTAGCCCAATAAAGAAAATGACATAAGCCTGGTCACTTTTCTCGCAAAAACAAATTGGATTTCTTTCTTTGAAAATTCTGGTTTGAATAAAATAAGTTCCATGGTAAACAAAGCTTTTTGTTACTCAAGCTTTGTCCCATGAGCTGCCCCTGATATCTTCCTGAGTTCACAGGGATCACAGCTGGAGAAGGCTGGACATGATGATGTTAAAGTACAAGACAGAACCTGCCATTATATCAATGCTGTAATAATGAAGATTGCCCCAGTCGTGCACTGCAATGACCAGCTGGTCGCTCACAGGTTCGCTCAGTTGCACACAGATCGTGTGACATTAATGTCATCGCCCCTGCTATATCCATCACATAGATTTTTTCTGATTATTACCTGCTGTGTTTTCACATTGGCTCACTCCGACTTCACGCTGACATTTTACGAGGGGCAGGCAGGAAAGATTCCAGGTGAAAAGTTGAAGTGAAAAAATCTATAGGTTGTGATAAAAACATTCAGCTCAGTCAGAAATCTTTGGGAAATTTTCAGGAGCTTTTTGTGTGTGTGTGAAAATACCTCATGACTAATGAATGCCACTCATTGTGATCTATTTAATATTCGAATGCAGTATCCATTCTGCACGTAAAAATCCCCCAAACTAACCCGTTCTGTTTAATTCTGGCATGGTACAGATGTTCAACAATGTGTTCTGTCCCAATGAAATCAACAAATTAAACAAAAACTGTGTTAATGAATAACTTACAGACCTTAGGCTTGTAACAAAATACATCACCTTGGCATGAATATAGTATCATCAGCAACAAAATACCAAACAGTCAATATCAGCAGCAACGGCTGCAGTTTTATTAAGACGCTTAATTTTTTTGTAAGTCATGTAAAACATAACATTTTCAGGAATGGGGTATAAGTGGCATAATTGATGTCTTATGACATAATGCCAAAATCTCTTAAGCATGTTTAAACCACATCACCCATCTCACAAAAACCTAAAAAATAACGCATTGACCCTGAGATAAATGATCCAGAAGTTATTTTCAGTTTTAAGACTTTCTTCTCTTGCAGCACTTTATCTACACTGTTTTTTCGCTTATGTGTTTTCTGCAAACTGATTGAAAAAAAACCCTTTCTTTTATGAGGTCCCAGAGAAGGTCTTGAGAATTAATGTGAAGTTTAATTTTGTACATTTACCTCCTCAGCCTCAAATGAGCTGTAGATTAGAGTGTCATCAACTGGTGAAGATTAGGATCTAGACAGGCCTTGACAAGGGCTCAGTGTACGAGATTTACCATTTCCACATCCCAAATAAGGGCCTGGCTGCTGATGAGAAGGTGGCAAAATCAATACACCCTCCTCGTTCCCATGCTCGCTTGGAGCACGAGGCACTAAAAGAGGGTCAATGATTTAGCGCATCGCTCGCTGGAGGAAATTAATAAACATGAGAGTACCGGGTGATGCTTTGGCATGTATGCCGTTCACATCAGAGAGGTGAGAATGATCAGGAAAGTTAATTTAGCCTGCTAAGATATCCAGCACAGAGAGATGGAAGGTCACTTCTATTTCATCATGGTCGGGTACTCAGCTCTGCATCTCTTTCTCTCTTTGTTTCTTTTTGCATGGTATTATGGACCATGGAGAAAGACTGTTTTTTTCTGCTGTATCTTCTCACCAAGTATTGGGCTGTAATTCAAATCTATCCAAACTTTCCATTTCACATGTGTGAATTCACCAACTTGCTGAAAACAGGATGGTACATCGGGATTAATATGGTAGAGGCAGGAATATAATCAAATCTGTGTATTAGAAAATAGTACTTTCAGAGTAAACCCACATGGCGTCTGCATCAACAAGAGGCAGTCATTAAACCATGTCCCGAGGAGGTGCAGCAGCAGCAGCAGCAGCAGCTTCAACACGTTTGGTATTACTCCACCATGCCCAATTTACAAGCCAGATGATATTTGCATCAGTGCAAAAGGATTCCTTGGTGAAAACACAGCTTAGGGAAGAAGCACATCTTCTGTTATCTGACTGATAAGGACAGCACTACTCGCATCTTCAGTTATCTTTTTTTTTTGCTATTTTTTTCTGCCTCTAGAGTAAGCTCCTTATACAGTATGTTTCCCCCCTCTGTATAATTAATCTAAGAGTTTAAAATGGCCGTATGCTTACACTTTATTTCAATGACTCAATGCCTATGTAGTTTTTTATTTTACCATTCCAAAGTTGACATCTTCTTTAAAATGTACAAACGGCTACTTATTCAAGGAGTTGAACTGATTGCCCTTTTCCTTTCTGAGTAACTTTGAGACACTTCACTAAGGGGATCGAAATCCTGCCTCAAAGGGGCGGTACTTCAGTGCTCTTTGATAAATGCTGCAGGCAGCTACCTGGCTGGATGAGTTAAAAATCACAGAAAAAAAGACTGTACTGTACAGGGAGTCTGGGTTCATTAGGGGGGCTCTGTGCTCAGAGAGCTGAGAGACATGATGAAGTGAAGTCAGCTGCAGCTGGCTGAAGTATAAAAAGTCACCCAAATGAAAACCAAAGCATGTTATTCATCAGACGAAATAAAGCCTTTGCTAACCAGGAACTTTCAAGTGAATGACTGTAGGAAGCTTTGATGTGAGTTGACAAGGAGCAAGTAATGAGGAGGTTGACGTTGCTCAAACTGAAGCCCCCCCCCTCCTCCCAAACCTCTTAATTATAAATGGCAATAATTGGAAGTCCCTGTGTTCATACTGAGGATGGCACTCATTAGGAGTTAATTGATACAGATATGGACAGTGACTCTCATTTTTCAAGATCGATACTTACTGATGCTCTTATTGATATAGAAATAGAAAAAAAAGATTGGAAAACATTATCTCATTAAACTGCTCTACTGATGTACTCTTGAATATTGGGCTGACGACGCTGAAACCTGACAAGAGAGATGCTCTCGATTTCACAACTAAACATTAGCAGAACACACACTTTTACTTTTACCTTCTCAGGCAGTGGAAATCTGATGATTTTACATTCCATATAAAGAAAGGTTTTATAATGCTTGTGTAACAGGGAAAAACTTAAGACCCATGCAGGCTAACAGAACATTAGTTTGTGAGGCCAGTAAACTCAAACTGCACTGCTTAAAATGTCTAGAATGTTGTATTTGTTTCATGAGGTTGCGAAGAATTAATACACAACTAAAGCCGGGCGTGCACTGAACGATTGTATACACATTTTTCAAACTGAGTGGTATGTCTGACAGTGAAAAGAAAAACAGAGGGCGCCAACATCAGGGATGTGCGCTACCAGTCTACTAAAAAGTTAAACGTTGTCACTCTCGCTAGTTGGCAACATAAATTACTAATAAGTTAAATTAATTATTGTTATTTTAAACATTGGCCCTCAATGCTGGTCAAAAGTTGTTCTCAAACTTTAGCTGCCACTAGCCAGGGCTATAGCCACAGACTGGCTGTATGCCTGGCTAATGGGCCTTCTCTTCTGGTTGTACTGCCTGAATTTAAACCAGCACAGTGAATGGATAGCATCTTATTAAAGGAGTATGGTCTAGCAGTAATATATTCTAGAAAACTGAGATAAATATGTAGGCTGTCAGGTTGAGCTGGCATATCACTGGAGCACAGACGTGGACGATAACTTGCAAGGAGGAGCGAAGGCTGGAGGTGCTAGCACGGCTAATGTTAGCAACACTCTGCAAATTAAATTCAATGGTTCATCTGCACACAATCTTAAAGAAATTGTGCTCAACTCTGACTCTTTTTCAGAGTGATTTCTTACCTTTAGACAAGTCAGCTAGTCTGAATTAAAAAAATTTAACCAACTACGTAATTAGTTGCGAAACACAATATTAAAGTTTCTCACTGCTGCTTTGAGTTTGATAAGAAAGCCCATGCTTTTCAATGTTTTGCTCCGTCAACCATGAAGCCCAGAAGGTAAATGAACAGATATAGTATGCAATTGCAAACTGTTAGACACCCGCAGCTAGACATCATTAGGGGATGGTTCGGGATATGCCAGCTTCATTCTGCTACATTTAAATGTATTCACACTGAATTACTTGCAGCACTATAACACTGTTTTTCAAATCAATTATCAACCCTTTTTCCAGTACTGACCAGTAAGCCACCAGAACTAATTAAGCACTGGCTCTGAATACCCATCCCCAGCTAATACTTAGTGTGGATCCATCTGTTGATACCGCTTGTCTAGCATTTCTAACACCAAGTGCCCCTGTGTGAACTGGGGCTTCACATTAGCCTCCTGCTCATCACTGAATCCCTACACCAGCTGGGAGAATCTGTGCAGCCAGAGGAAATAAGACATCATCTAAGCTAACACATTAAACCCATTGAAGTGCTGCACTTGACCCTGCTCTTGAGCCAGGCACTTAACCCTGAGCTGCTCCAGTAGAGCTGCTGCTGCAGACAGACACAATGCATTCCTTTCTTTTAGTATGTTACTCCTGACTTTTTTTTAACCAGTTTGTCACCCATAGGAACTCGACTGAGGCAGCATCAGCAATGAAAACAATGAGACAAAGCAACGTGGGGGGGAAAAAACCACACACTTGATTTCAGTTGGGACGCCTCGACTCAGATCCAGAAAAGAACGAGAACTGTAAGTGAAATGTGTTTGAAACAAATGCAAGAGGCATAAAGTGTGAGAAAACAAATTGTGATGTGTTTTGTTACAGCTGCTCTGCTTATTCTTACTTGACTTAGCTGTCAGTTTAGATGGCATCAGATATGGGTCGCATCCTGAAATAGATACAATCAGTCATCCCCCCAAAAAGGAAACATGAGCAGAGATTCAGAAATGAGCAGAGAAGACTACAGCAGGAATATACTTATCATTATGCTGTTAGCTTGCTTTGCAATCGCGTCAGTAAACATTGTGAGGAAAGTTAAACATAAGCCAGTGAGAAATACTTACAAGCTAAAAAAAACAGCAAATTATAACTAATGAGAGCAAATTGCAGCAGTACTCTCACATGAAAAGGGTTTGAAAGGCTTTGGTTTTAGCTGGATAATAGGGGTTTTGACAGAGATAGACTATAACAACAAACTTCTTTCTTGCTTGCCGTGAAAAGGAGTGGAGGACTGTGATTAAACAGGCACAAAGTAATTGATATTCCTCGCAGGACCCCGGGACTCTGCCAAAAGAGAGATGGGGGAAGACGGAGAAGAAGGGAAAAACGGAAATGTATTACTCAACGTCAGTAATGACCATAAACATATAAATCACAGGGCACCGGGGCTGTTACTGGGAAAATGAATCAGGCGCGGCTGTGAGAGGGAAGGTTGAAGGGAGCACATGAGGGATGAAGGAAGGGATAGAGGAGCGGAAGAAGTGAGGAAATAAGGGGAAACTGGCAGGCTCAAACAACACTGCACTGCAGGGTGTCTGCCGGTGTTATATCACTGCTCACAAACCTACAAATTACAATTACTGACACGTCTCTGCAGAGGATTTCTTTTGATGCTCAATGCTTGCTGCATGATTTATTAAACCCTGACTTAATTTTTCGGTAGTCATGCTATAATAAAACTCCATACTCATCTTTTTTATCGCCTTATTATAGTGTCACTGCAGGTGATTTGATAGTAGTCAAAGCATTAAGGAGGCCTGTGACTAACCTTGTATGTCATTATCAAAAGAACAAGCAGCTGGACAGTTTACCCCCTACAGATGCCGATGGGGCCAATCAGCTGACGAGCAGCAAATCAATCATGATTACCTAGCTTCAAAAAAGATCAATGGAGTTAATGACCAGTGTGACTTTGTCTTGATCCACATGAGAAAACAAGGACACATACATGAGGGACACTGTTTTAACACATCACCTCTGGTGCTTTGTCAGCATTTATCATCACTGGAGGTTGACCAATAGTGGATTTTTTAAAATCCTATATGATAACGATTGTTTAGAGCAGTAACAAGCTGAGAGCTGCTTAATCGTCCAATAACCCATCTGAAGAGTCTAATGGCTTCCTTTCCTTCTCTGTTGTATCATGAGCTGATTGTGTTTTATCATCCAGAGACCAACCTTTGTTGGAAAACTAAACAGTAAACAAGCAAAGTATGACTGCAAGTTTTCAACCTTTCTGTAAAGTCAGATGTTCCAAAGTAAACCACACGACTAAAATGGTAACCCTATCGACAAAATAACACGGTCAAAGTTTTCTCAAGGAGAACAGATATGCTTTCTGATAACATAATTGCCTATGTAGTCTACAGTAAAAAAAACAAATCCTACAGTGTGTCACATATTCATGGCTTAACCAGCAGGGTCCTTCATCCCCTCTTCCAGTTTCATACCATTAGGGAAGCACAAATGCCAGATATTTACCAGAAGATAACATGCACACATATATTTTCCAATTGGCCTGAAAATGATCTGATTCACTCACTTACCTGTAGCTGTGCTAGCATAGTATTTATGGCTAGAGAAATTGTGATAACAGCTTGTATTTTACACAGCCCGTTCATCTCAAGGATGTATCTCGCCTCCTTGTTTTGTATGAAAGGTACATAATCAGAATGGTGGTCATTTGAGTGGGCAATGGTAGTGAGACGAGTTGAAGTTTGTGTAAATCTTTTTATTTCTAATGTGTAAAGAGGGCTGTGTTTGTGTGTGAGAAGCACAGGTTGTTGCTTACGTGTCACATGGACACAGCTTCTATAATATCTTAAATCACATGTTGGGACAGCAGTTTGGTTCAGTGATAAAAAAACAAAGCTCAGCTGATCGCATGCCTGATTTACAGCATTACTGCAGAATTTCTTTGCATAAAGAGCGGCAGAATTTTCAGTCGCATGCATTAATAATGCATTGCTATAATCATCAACCTTATCATACTCAGGATTTATGAATTACGCTGTCTTATACGAGGGCAACTTTAATTTAAATATAAATGATCTCAGGTACACTATGACATTTCACTGCTTTCTTGTATGGAGCCTCTGTACAAAACAACAGTGATGTGCGTCATCCTAAATGCACAGCTATCTAACACTGGCCTGAGTTACAGAAATATAAAATGTGATATTTCTGGATTAATCAACGAAACTAAGTAATAATAAACCTAAAAACTACTAATGAATATAGTTTTTTGTTTTCTTAACAAGCTGATAGTGACGTCTGTTTTTTAATACAGTGGAAAATGCTGAGATGCAGACATAAATTGTTGGTCTAAATGATTCAATTATCAAGAGTTGTTTTCTTTTCATGGAAATCTTTTCATCAGTGTGGATAAGCCTTGTCGTTGATTGTGACATTTATATGAGTGCAGGCAACATTTAAATTTTAAAATTTTAATATTGGAGGATAAAAAAAAACATTTGTTTTATTTAACCGTCAAACTGAGTGGCAGGTTTGACAAACCCCTCAGTTTCCCTGAGATGTTTTTGTTGTTGTTATACTGTAGATGCTGAAATCTACTCCTATCATGAAGTGTTGGTATACCTTATTCAATGCCGTGGATGATTTTGTCTAAATGATCTGTACGTACAAAATGTATCAAATCTGTTGTTGTTTTTAGGGGCGCCCCATGTCCAGAGGCTGTATAGTCCTCAAAGCGGGCGAACTGGGGCGACCTGGGGTCAAATCCCAACTGTGGCTCCTTTCCTGCACGTCATTCTCCACACACACTCTCTCTCGCTCTCCCTGACTTCTGACTCTATCCACCATCCTATCTCTCCAATAAAGTCACAAAAATAAATCTTAAAAAAGAGAAAGAAAATCTATTTTTTGTCAAATCTAGGGACTTTTTACTGTTATGAGTGATTTGCAAAAACCATCGATAGGTGTAGAAAATGGCACATTTTAGAGAATTTCAAACCAGACAAGACATAAACCCCGGGCAGACCTGC
Organism: Labrus mixtus; assembly: GCF_963584025.1. Taxonomy (NCBI): domain Eukaryota; kingdom Metazoa; phylum Chordata; class Actinopteri; order Labriformes; family Labridae; genus Labrus; species Labrus mixtus. Next base: position 17,249,307 of record NC_083618.1, on the reverse strand, counting down.
AGGAGTGAAATGGAAAAAAGTGCTGGTAGCCTCATAGCTCTCTGACACTGCAGGGCACACGACACCAACCGAACAGAGACGCAGCTCATGTGTGTCACTACAAGCAGCCGATATGTAGCCTAGTGAAGTGACACAGTGATTTCTAGCATCTCAGAGGAGAGTGAACCTTCAGGGGAGAGCTGCCATGGTGCAAAAGAAACTGCCCACAGCAGAACAGAAACAGTCTGCTTCAGGCCTGAAGGATCGTTTTGAGAGCTGATGTGACAAGTGAAACAAGCGTCTGTGGAAGTAGCGGCTTTCTTGAGCAGTTTTACAGGAGAGAACAAAACAGTGGGAAGCTTGAACACACTTCCAACGCCTTGTTGCCGAGGCTGACATGTATTCTGTTCATGAGTATTGTATGAAAAATATATGTGTCATGCAAAACAAGCCTATTAAACATCACTTAGTTAATCAAAGCTTATTTCACACTTGTTAGTTGATAGTATGAATTTTCATGAATTCATACATTTTGGTAACTTTGTGAATGAACCATTTAAATCTGTCTACCATCTAAGAGTAACCCCCAATTCACACATACTCCATGCGCGCCGCGGTCCGTCAGCGCCACGCACTACGTTGTACTTAGCTGCCACTCTAGTCAATCATTGTGTTCACACAGCGCGCGCTGCGCTCCGGAGTGTGCCACCAACAGCACCACGCTCTGCTCCGTTTCAAATACGCAGCGAGTCTATTTTCGCCGGAGTGCGCTGCAGTCACACGTCAAGCTGGACAGAATATGACAGCCCGGACAGGAAGTCAGAAAAGGAAACGCACAGAGCATCCGGTCAATTTCAAAATAAAACACAATATACGGACTCGCGATCATATTTTTCATCACTTTATCAACATTACGTCAAAACAGGAACCGAATTAACAACAGTGCGTCCTCAGAAAGACAAAGCAGCATGTCGTTTGCATGTTTTTGTCTTTATTCCCGCGGGATCTTGTAGTTTTCCTGTGATGTGTCATGGGTGCGCTCCGCTGCGCTGACGTCCCAGAAACGGATCCAGTGTGAATGGGCGCGAGCCGTCCGACGGAGCAAAACCGTGGCGCTGACGGACAGAGTATGTGTGAATTGGGGGTAACTCTTCTCTTAGGTTGAAGCTGTAACCATATCTATGTAAGACATCTCATGGCAGCAGAGTTATATTTGGTTTGGAGCCAACTGTCTGTTGTAAGCGAAGGTTTGAAAGAATGAAATGTATACGTCTGACATTTACGAGTCAAGCTGATGTCTTCTTTCTTGCCTAATAGAGATGTACCAAAGTAGCCAAGAATTTGCAGGATGTACCTTCTAGCAGAATATAAGCAAGTCTGTCAACATAGAAACTTTGTCAGTACTTTGTCGGTTCGTGATTGTTAACAAATTGTGTTCTGTTGCAACTGTCTGACCTCGGCCGATTAAACCGCATTATAATCCACAGTCTGTTTCATGATTTCATCATTGAATTTATACAGCAGCAAAAACGCCCACCTAACATTTGTGAGCTTAGAGAAAAGCAAGGCTACATACAGTACAGCAATGGAACTAATTCACCAACATTCAACAATAGCAGAACTTTTGGCACAAAGGGTCTTTCATTCAGCATTCCTTCTTTTATCTGTCTTTCTGTCAAAGTTAACGGAGCATTCTCTATATTTGAAGACAAACTAACATCTGCTTCAGCTTCTTGCTATTTGAAGTCAAAACCTTTGTGGTGTAAAAAAAAAAGTTGAACAAAAATGTCTTGGTGGCCGAAAAAACAACTACAGCTCCCATCTATATTTCACACTGCATTGGAGAAAATACTTGTGACATTGTAACATCATTTTGATCCATGTCCAAAATAGGAACTGTTACTTTTATTATTCCTCAACTTGCATGAATTAATTTAATCCTGAACCATTCAGTTATGAGAAAGGTGTATGGAACTACCAAATTCATTCTTTGAGAACTATGAAACACAACAGAGTCTGTGTTTCCCTGTTAAATACACACTCAGTGAGCGGTGCCAGATAGCCTGAAGGTTATCCCCCTCGGTAAAGAGGTCGTAGTCCTTTTCACAGTGGCCATGGGTTCAAATCTGACCATGGCCCTTGACTGTGTGTCATCCCCAACTCTACACTTCCTGTCTCTCTTCAGCAGTCCTGTCCAATACAAAGAGAAAGACGTCCAGAAAATAATAAATAGAAGGAAAAAAAACATTCCTGTGTTAAACTACTTATTCTGAATAGCTCATATTAGAGCTAAATCCAGTACCAACTAAAATATAACTAAACTTCCAGTTAAAAGTCGTTTTCAGAATCAGTTTTTAATGGTGCTCTTGTATATTTAAATCATAAGTTGGCTCATATTATGGACGTTATATTAGTGATGTCGACGGTTGGTTTCTTGAGAGGCATTTTGAAGGCCAAAAAAATGGCAGTCGCCATATTGGAAATGCTACCTAGACCTAGTTTTTGATCAACTAAGTAAGAGGCAAAGAGGAGGGGACGAGGCGGGCTTTAAGAATCCTAGCAAACAGCTTCAACCTGCTGAAGCAGAGTGAGATTTACTGTCAAAACCTCACCAACTAACAAGGTGCATGAAGAGTGAAACGCTTGAAGAGGTCAAAAAGCTCCAGCAACACTAGTCGTATGAAGACTTCATTAACAAATTAGAACAACGCGTTTCGGCTTGTGACCTTCATCAGGGTATATCATCAGGTTATAGTGTTCTTGTATAGTCTTCATTTTTTTGATGGATCATGTTTAAAAAACCCCAACATAGATCCAGATCAGAAAAGCAAACTGTCAAAAAAAATCAGAACATCTTTCCATTTCTTCATTTTTGTTTGAACTACCTATAGAAGTACACCAACAAAGTAGATCGTACAAGGTTATGTTGGAGAAAGAATATGGATTTCATTTTTATTCAGTAAGAAGTTCCTCAGTCTTCATGTTCGCCCATAGTTCTTCAATTCAAATACAAAATAAGTTTGAGAGTGACAGTGCACAATCTTGACCTTGATTTTAAACTCGAGGGAACCTTTAAGGCTTGTTTATGTCTCAAACACTCCTCTAATTCGATTTAGCCTCTGCATAATCTAACACATTTTCATCCGGTAAATCTCTTACATCAGCCGGGGGCCATTATTAATAAAATATGACAAGAATATCAGGCACAAATATGAGATACATCATAGCAACATCAACCTGTTGATGTAGCCAGATTCTAACTGAGAATCACTGCAACATTTACAAAAATCAGCCCACTGATGCAGTTTTGGTCTCGAAGCAGTCGACTGATTCTGCATTTATGAACAAAATCTAATTTCCCTGCCACCGGGTAGAGGGCAAACTCAGAAGTAAAACATTCCAGACATGATAGGGGAAAAATATGAGCGTTTTTCACAACACTGACACCATAATTTGATGTGGCCTTGATATATTAGACTTGACAGCAAATCAGGATTGAGTTGTAAGTATATTTCTTCATCCTCAGCCTGAGTGCAGCTCTTCCTTGAGGACATCTTTTAAACATATTCTTCAGGAGGAAATCACTTATTATTACATTTTTGTTCTCTTGTGGACTTTTATCCATTTTGCTCCGTACTTCTCTCACTCTCCCATGGACCAATCCCCCCCCCCCCCTCTTCCTGCCAAACCTCTACCACCAGCTGTTTCCTTTTTTGCTGCACCTTTCCTTTCTCCCGTCTTCGCCTTTACTCCTACCCCTGTTTTGAACCACACCCCAAGGGATGTAGCTGTCCAATCTGATGGAGAACCGGCCATTCACAGCTGATTTTTTTTCTTGCAGAGATTGTGATTGCATCTGTTTTTTTTTCTTCTTTCTACCTCTTGCAGTTGTTGTTCTTAATAGAAAGACCCCTTTGGCTAAACTTCCTCATTAGCCGTCCTGTGGAGTAGCACAGCAGAGCTTTACCTGCACCAATATGTCTCCATTTAGACCTCTCCTCGTCTGCAAGCCTCACAGCTAACCCACAGCTTTATCTCATGTCGCTAACCACGGGTACTGATGCACATCAATATTTTGTGCACTTGCGCTGGCTTGCAAATTTATATACGAATGCAAACAGATGCATAAAACTTTACAGAACGTTCCATCAACCACAAAAACTTAATTTATGAACTTGTAATTGTAAGCATGACAGACTGTAAGTGTGCACTTCCCAACAAATCCACAAATCTGTACAGCACTTCTCAAAGAGCAGGATAGTAGTCAGAAAATGTAGATAGAATATGTAGACATATGTTGTTTACCTCAGAAAAAGATCAACCCAAGCAAGTATTTTCACAGCTTAACTATCAAAAATGATAACAACCTAGCAAGAGAAAATAAACTGAGTAAATCTTTAAGTTCTTTGTCTGGGACACATTTAATAGGTGGGCTTTTGTTAGTAATCGGCTTCATTATGTCTTCACATATAGGATTAACTTTCTTTGCCTTTTTAAATCAAGACTAAAGAAAATTATCCCTGAAGAAAAGCTCCGGCTCTCATTAAATCAAGCCAAATCAAGGAAACAATTTGTTTTTATAGATGCTATCTGTTCATTTGATTCATCCATGCAAAGCAGGAATCAGACAATTTACACTCATTCACACGGGAGAAAAAAATGAAAGTCTTAAAAAAAGGAAAAAAAACACATTAAATGTTACTGCTTAAGGCCTGTAAAAAAAACAAAAAACAGCTTGTGCTTTGTGTTCAACCAGATAAAGCTAGTGAGCCATTCACAGGAGGTTGGTAAAGACAGCAAATATGATACAAGGACAACGATGATCTGTACTCTTTTCCCCCGATGCTAACCCTCTAACTGAGAGGAGTGATGAATATTTGGATATTTTAAAAGTGTAGCTCTCTGAAGCTATTCTCTCCAAAGTTGCATCCACAAATTTCATTTTTCAACACCAGAGGCAAAGGCAAACACAGGCAGGTACCTAATGGGAGTTACCTCTCTCTGTGGTCATAACATGCTAATTTAATAACCCCGGACACGACACAGGTGTGTGATTCATTTAGTCTTACTTTGTATCATTACACGTGTGACTTTGAGTTACGCTTGACTCCGACTCGTTTGGTTTGCTGGTTCAACAATAAGCAATCCCTCCCCTGTGGGATCATTTGAGTTGCAAGATTATTTATTCATTTTGGGGTTTCTACTTGAGTTTCTGGTCTTTGGTGCATTAACCTTATTATACAGCGAACAAAGCACAAAATTAACTTCCAAATGAACCTCCGGAACTCCACGCTGGTATGAAACACTGACTGATCCCCACCTTTGCAAGTAACGGCTGTAACGTTTGGATTCTGACGCACAGATTCTCCTGATTGCTTTAGAAGAATATGGAGATGAGCCTCTGTGCTACTTTCTTTTACTCCGTTCTTTGATGTGTGATATCACAAAAGGCTGTGCTCGTGTTTTATTACATCTGGCACACACAAAGAGAGCAGGGATGGGTGGGGTGGGTGGTGGTGGTGGTGGTGGTGGGGGGGGGGGGGGGGAGATCTCTGAGGGCTGAATCCTTTCTTGGGCTGCTGAGCACAGTGTAACCTATCTGATGAGCATTACACATTTATGAATTCTTTTATGAATTCTAAGGGGAGGGAGGGCGGGGGGACTGCTAACATACTTCATCATGCATGTACTGAGGCAAAAATGCACCTTTTCAAAATAAGTGACATTCAAGTATATAGAAAACTAATTGGGCCTAACCAGGCACTTTTTTTCAAAGCAGCATATTTTAAGTGATGCACATGTTAAATCCTCCTGAACAAAAGTTTCTGGTTGGATGTCGGCTTTTTAAGCCCACCCGCTGCATCGGTGACAGATGTCTGTAGAAACGCTCTGTGATTTTGAGCAGGCATATTTATTGTTAAGTGAAGGCCAATTAAACAGCAAAGAGCGGTGGCCCCCTGCCTGGCCGGCGTACTACAGAGCTTCACGTTGCATGTCCTTATCGACTGAGTGCTCAGAGCCGCCGCAGACTGACGCGGCATGAGTATTTCATATTTGGAAGAAAAAAGGAGTAAGGAGTAAATGCTGATCCAGCATATGCCCTTGGTAACAAAACCTCCTGGGGAGATAGCATCAGAGTGAGAGAGGGAGGGAGAAGAAGAAGAAGAAGAAGAAGAAGAAGAAGGGGAGAGAGAAATCGGAGAAAGAGTCACTGGAATTGGAACGAGGTCAGAGAGAAATTCACATGAATTTTTAAAACAATTTGTCAAGTATCAACAGCTTTGCTAACACTGGTATGAACAGAAAACAGGCTTATATGTAGAATTGTGTTGCTTGTATTTTGTTTTCTTTTGCATGTTTTAATTGGGATAAACAATCACTTTTAACTGGGGAAAAGATAACTCACTTTGTGTGTGTGTGTGTGTGTGTGTGTGTGTGTGTGTGTGTGTGTGTGTGTGTGTGTGTGTGTGTGTGTGTGTGTGTGTGATTGCAGACAAAAATACAACCTCAGGAGTATCCCCTTTGAGACACAGGAAGGCTCAATCCCTTTTGCTTGCATAAGCTCCTCTAAAGCCCCAAACCTCCTTCTTGGGCTGCAGCTTTCTATGCGTGAAAGTGGCTTAGAGTCCTGTCAGGCTTGTAGGTTATGCAAACCACAGCCCAGAATTATCTCTCTAAACACGGTGAGTAGAAATTCATTACCTTGACCGTCGGGGTCTTGTAAGAGCAACTCCACAACTCAATTAAAGAATACAATGGGGAGGAAATGGTGCGAGTTAAATAGGAAGACTCATACGGGGCCGGCCCGGACAAGAGGAAACGTCTTGGTTGCTAACTTTGCATTGAAAAGTCTTAACGTTATACTATAAAATGGAAGTGAAAAAAAAGCAGAGGCGTGTGCTTTATACATGTTCATTCAAATAAATTAAGAATATAAACAGCATGCTGAGACACACCAACATACACAAACGCGCACACACAGACACACATATAAGAGTAAAAAAAGTTATTTTATGTCACTTTTGACTTTGGGAAATTAACAAATTAATTAAAGTATTTTTGACAGTTTAAAAATGCTCAAAGGTGAAATTTATTGACGGATTATAATCCAGTAACATTTTTAACAGGTAACTACAATGTTAGAAACAGAGAAGAAAGGTGTCTTCTTTTTATAGTGGAACAAAGTGAACTCAGGGAAGAGGTGAGGCTGCGCTGCATAGATGGATCAATAAAATATTGGACTTTTTCCAAACAACAGTCAAAGTTTCTCGTCTTTAAACCTTTAATGTCAATACAAACCTCTATCATTTTTCCAACCTTAAAGGCTTTATATGTGATTTTTTGATCCAGCAGATGTCGCACTTGAGCACCAGCGTGAAACCAAAACAACTCACGCTGCATTGTTGTGTTAGCATGCTAATGCTAGCGATATTTAGTTTGCTTGTATCTTCACACTGCATGCAAATTTACACGAAATGACCGTGATCTAGAAACGCCCAGGTGACATTCAATAAAGCAGTGAGGTGAGTATGTTATTCTTCTTTTCTCTAGTCCCTCAATTAAGCAACTTTTATACGCGAGGGGACGAGCCGGCCGGCCGTCCCGGCGATGTAAACAAAGTGAAGCTACGGCTCGGAATGCACGGAAAACATCACAGACAGTGGGACTCGGGTGTCACACCCATTGTAGACAGTCATGACTCACTGAGTTATTTTCAGAGGATATACTTGATTTCTGCTACATTTAAGTGTGAAAAGTCTCTATATTCTTCCTTTAAAGCTCCTGGGGAATATATCACCCATCAAGAATCTTTGCCTTTGAAAATGGAAAAAAAAAAGAAGGTTGTTTTTACAGCGAGCCAATGCTTTGTCTGACACAAACCCTCAGCCGCTGTTTCAGGCAGTAAAACAATCAATCTAGTGGCTGACGGGATCTTTTCCTTTTGGAGGTAATGAAGAGACATCAGTTTTAGTTTATAAAAAAAGACCTCATAGTAACTTGAATGAAACCATGTTTGTGTTTAAACCCTGTCCTTACCTTGTTAACATAAAGCGATTTTAAACTGCTTTTGGTTTTCAGGCCCACTGAGAGGTGTGTAACAATAGCAAACACATTTGTCAATACAGAGGTCATGGACAAATCAGCATTTGTTGAGCCTTGTATACAGACATGTAAATGCAGACTAAGCACACAGTAGCTACTTGTAGATCTCCAACACAAACTCATCAATATTAAAAGTTGTTCTACATGACACTTAGAGGTAAAAGAATAATTTCATGTTTACTTCATTATAAATCTGAGTCCATCCATGGCATGCATGTGTGTATGCATGTGATGTTTAAATTATTTTTCTGTGTATTCTGCTAGTTTCAAAGCACTGTGAGGCAGGCAGGCAGTTGGAGTTGGTGTGACATGGGATGAAAGCGAGGCGGCATATGAAAAAGAGGAGGGGCAGAGATGGTGGCTGATTCTGTGGGTGGCTTGTGTTGCATAGAGATACAGAGGGAGAGACAAACAAACTCAGACCGAGGCTGACACCGTGCTCTGACGTATGGTGCTCTATTACTCTGTCAGAATGTGATGCCTGTAGAAATACAGTGTTTTAACACAACATGCTGCTGTGACTTTTCCCCTTTGTAGCTGAACATAAAGCTGTCACTCACATCGGCCTACACGAGGAAACAAACGTCGGTGTTAATGTAAATGCATTAAATGTGTGGTGGCATGTTTTCATTGGGGCATAATCATCTAGTTTTAGCTGACATAAAACCCAAGGTAAGAAGCTTTTGTATTTGTTATGTTTAATGTTTCTTTATAGTTTCTTGGCAAAGATATGAGCAAAAAACTCTTTAGCATTTTCTCTTAAATGCCTGGTAAAGGTAATAGTTTGAGGCTACAAAGAGGCTTAGCCGAATGGAAAGGTCAATATCTACTCCTAGCACACCTAAAAGGGTAAATACGTGAATTGTGTGTAGTTGATAGAAAGAAAAACAATAAGGGGAAGAAAGAAAAAAGTAAACCAGATAAAGAAACCAAGAGAGGGAGAAAGAAACAAAATGAAGAGGACAGAAGATGGTTGATGGTTTGAGATGCACACATCACTGTGGGTGTATGTGCCTTCTGTCTGGATTACAAATACAGCTTGTCTGTGTAATTTGCCGAGCGCTGCAGAGGAGATCAATGAAATGAGCAGTTGTAGCGTCCAGTCATGCAGCAGCGAGCCTCCTCCAGTCTGGACGGTGACTGAGCTCCGTCTCCCAGTCAGCCGTGATTGAAGGGCGCTGTGGCGGATATGCTGCTAAAGGTCATTGTACTCATCAACTGCCCACTGCCTCCCAGTTTGATGGAGTAGAGTGTAAAGATCAAATGTCCGGTTGTTAGGCCAGCTGGTCCAACCTCCTCAGCCTCACAGTTCTCATTGTAGCTCAAAATGCTTCCAAGAAGGGGTTGAGATTGGTCTGAGTTGTTATTCAGTAAGGCAAGGAAAGTGTTGATTTAACATGTAGAAACATTAGGGTGCAGGTAGCCTATTGATTAGTGCGCGCCCCATGTACAGCGGCTGTAGTCCTCCAAGTGGACGGCTCAGGTTTCGGATCCAACCTGAAACTCCTTTCCTGTATATCAATCCCCACTCTCTCTCTCTTTCCCTGATGTCTGACTCTATCCACTGCCCTATCTCTAAATAAAGATATAAAAAAATCTAAATATAAACCTTAAATTAAAAAAAAGGGAGGGGGGGGGGGCATTGAAGCTGTTGAAAGAATCGGAAATCAGCCTTCACTGAGGTAAAGGTAAAGGTGATAGTTCCCAGTTAAAATGTCCAGTAGGAGAGGCTTTAGAGGACTGAAAACCAAAGCATTTCATCCGTCACTTAATTTTTAATCTAAGAGACAAAAGAGCTTTACAGTGAGAGAGAAAATATGAGAGCGGAGGAGGAGAGAGAGGCGAGAGAAGCAAATGCCAACAGGTCAGTGGTGGACAGCCTCAGGCTGAGAGCCACAGACGCAGAGCTCATTAAAAACAGGCTGGCTTTTCCAAGCACTACGACAATATGAAGCAAGAGAAACCCAATGGCGCTGGTGTTTTCAGTGAAGAAGAAAGATAACGGAGGAAACACAAAAAAAAAAAAGTAGGAAGAGACGACAAATGGAGATTGTGGAACGGGCACAGGCAGAAGGGAATACAGTAGGATAAAGATCTCAAAAGGAGAGCAAAGGAAGGAAGGAAGGAAAATCCTTATGGGGAAGCTTTGTTATTATATGATGCCTTTAAGATATGAATTTGTGTGACCACTGGAGTGGGTGACAGTGTGTTTCTCTGTCAAGATTCAATCTCACTAGTCGACTAAAGCAGAAACAATGTGGACATTTGCTGATAGAGCCTGCCACCTGTACAACACAAAACATTCTACAGCTTCTCCCCTTTCTTCTAAATTATTAATGGGTAAAAAGAAAAATCATTGATCAAATCTTTACCAAAAAAAGGAATAAAATGAAAGGTTTCCCATGTGGTATTTTTTAATGGCTACAAATATATCAAGAATGGAAACATTATTCCATCACAACAGACGTGAGCCACTTCAAACACAGGAACAATCTAATGCTGTTTTTTATGTTGGCTATACATTTGCAAGCAAAATTTTTCTTTGCACAATCTACAACTTCTTGTACCGTTTCCAACACCTCTGATGGTGTCGGTGTCTTCAAAGCACCAAGACAAGCATACGAGACGAAGTTAGTAGCATGCCTGTCGTCGAGGTGAGCCTGTCAGGCCTGCAGAATTGCTGAAGGTTAAGACGGTGATTAGAGTGGGAAGATGACTCCTTGCCCTTTGGTCCTCTGCTTTGCTATTGATTGCAACACCCTTTAAGTCACAATTGTTTAAATGAGGCTCCTTTTCTCAATTACATGTGGGGTGAGCGTTTAAAGATGACACATACACACATCCACATCCCATGGGTCTCTTTAGTTTTCTGGTGAAGTCTGTGTAGCAAAGCACGGCGCCTAAATATAGAAAATGAAATAAGTGAATGTCATTGTTTTCCCGGCAGACCATCACTCTAATTGTCTGTTTTCTCTTCCGTCATTTATTATTATGTGCGGGAGCTCAACTGCTCCTAATGAGAACCGGGACAAATATTGCTTTTATCTCACACCAGGCGGTGTGAGGAAATTTCTCAATAATGACAACTCACTTAGATAATGAGATGAGCATGAGAGACATAATTACAGTGAAAGACGGGAAACAGTTTGAGCACTCTGATAATCACTATGTTCTATAATGAAACACACTGATAAAAAGAACCAAAAAAGGACAAAAAGTTGCCAAGAAAAGGGAGCGAAAATGTGAGATAAAGGAAAGACAGAGTTTGACGGCGCTTTTCTTTTCCCCCTTCACATTCCAGGTTTTTTGTTGTTGTTCAAGAACAGACACAAGGTTAGCGTTGCCTGTGAGAGTAAAGTAATGTCTGATGAAAGTCTCACATGAGGTTCTTTCTAGAAGAGACACATCAGTGGTGCGTAAGCACTGTGGAAGCATCCATCCGCCCAATCAACACCAACTCAAGATTCTGTTACAGCTGTCAAGAGCAGCTGTCCTGTCTGCAGCACAGCTCAGATTCAGCCTGGCAGCCTGTCTTCATGCCATAATATCGTGAAATCAGTCATTCTGATATTCTCCACCAGTTAGGCAGTATATGTAGACTGTATATATTATTTGGTATCTTTTTATGAGTGACAACTCAGTGACACAGGGGCTGTGACCAGGTTCCCAAATAGACTTTTTGGTCTCCACTGATCACAGACTCTGTTCCATTTCACTAAAAGAAAACAGGTGCGGGGGCGCCGGTAGTGTACTGTGAGTGCATGCGGCCCATGTGCGGAGGCTCTAGTCCTCTGGCCGGGCGTCCCGGGTTCGAGTCAGATCCTGTGGCTCCTTTCCCACAATCAGGTGCACGTGGTGTTCGTGTGTGTGTGGGGACATCAGTGTATGTTGGTGTGTGTGTCAGCGTGCCCCCACAATGCTCAGACATGCAGAGAGCAGAGGAGCAGGAGAGAGAAGCTACTACTACACCAAACGCTCTTTAAACTCAGCATAAACATGACTAGTGTTGTTTAAACATTTACCCGCTTTGTGGCAGATAGCCCTCTGAATTGTACTTGCCAAACAGAAATCTGCCCACATTTGGCACTTGTCGGGTGTTAATTTCTGACCCTGGTTGTGACATTAGCAAACTGACTTATCCTTTAAAGAAAGCTAATGGGGTGTCTCGGTAGCTTACCTGTTGGATCAGTACCACTAAATTCTGAGTCCTTATTGTAGTGGTACAAGTACCAATCCATTGATCTAATAATATCAATCGAAGCCCTCTGCCCATGAAATATGTGATATACATACCGACGACAGCATACATTTAATACATGTGGTGTCTAAGCTGTAACACAGAAGCCTGCCACTAGATGGGCCCGCTCACACCGCTCTGCTGCCTTGATGTAAACCGGCACAGTAGACAGATGGCGTCTAGATGGAGCATCACAGGTAATCTGGCAACTAACACCTCCACTGTAGCTACTGTATGCATAACCACATTCAGACGTTCAGGACAGGAAGCTGGTGGTGCTAGCTCTGCTAACAGTAGTCACAATCAACTTGCAAACCAATTTGACATTGTTAAACCACAGAGAAATGCAAATCCCCCCCAAAAAAGGGACACATATTTCAGCTAATTAATATAAACATCAACTTTGTTATTGAAGAAGAGACTTGCTTCAAATGTAACTATGTAACTTAAATATGGTACAAGCAATATTTTCTGGACAGTGTTTAGAACATTTAGCATGTAAAATAAAATGTGCTTAAATGTGATTGCTTTCTGAGTGACTAGTTGACAAGTCTGAGTTTAAATTTCTGTTCAATCAATAGGGATATTTGTTGCTAGGAACGTCCTGAGTTCTTGCCTGTGATTTTTCCAGGTAAAGACAATCCACGCATCCCACTGCAGTCTTATGCACTGTGTCTTTTACATGAAGGTGTCTTGGCCTAAACTTTACTAAGAACAAAAATAAGTACCATTTTCAAGTGAGTAGATGGCTAGTGTGAATATATAGCTGTGTAGAAGATCAGCCTTGATACAACAAAAATAAATCACACTTCAGGCTGAAGTAAGCTGGACCCTGTGGAATCAACCAGGTCATTTCTCATTCAAAGAGAGTTAATTCATTGTATTGTTATGGAAACTGGGGTCATCACTGCGTTGGCTTTGATGCGTTAATTTGTGGGTTTTGTTTGACCTGTGGGAAAAAGGCTGTAAGGATTTATTGCTGAAGGGCTCTGTGTGTGTGTGTGTGCTTCGTATGTGCAGACAGAACGTCAAATCTATAAAGCCGTCACTCTGCATGGTTTTCTTTTTTGACTCCCAATAATTGTGAGATGGAGTGCGAATGCAGGAACCGTGCTCTGTGCATTGAATGCCTCTGTCTGCTCCACAACACATTAGACCTTTAAATAAAAAAAGCTAAAAGCTAACTGCAAAAGGGAAGAGTAAATAACAGTTGCATTGCATTGGTGTGTTTTGTTTCCAGTTTTATTATACTTTATATGTTCATCAAGCATGGCTGTGGCTAGATTCAAGATTCACATGTTTTATTCATAACATGAACCTGAATTATAAATCCTCATAAGCATTGATAAAGAATATGTTACAATGTAGCCCATATTACATAAATATATTATAATAGATTACACAGGGTAAAAAAGCCAATTTTCTTACTGCAGTTTTGAGGTTTTACAGAGCTTTCTGTTTCCAATATAAAAATCACAACCAGGGAAATTTAATAAAGGCAAAGCATGACTGTGCATTTGCATAATTTTCATATGAGCACAAGCACTTAGTAGAGCAGCTATCACGATGTGTTTTGTTGTCACATTGTCAGAATTGCTCATAAACATACACTTCATTTAACTATTTATTTGGGAAATCTGAAAACTGCCAGCAGGTGGCTGAATGGGGGTTAAGTGGGCAATTATATTGTAGCAAACATTTTCCCAACAACACTTCAGACACAAATGCGAGCATCGAAATAATCCTCCTGAACACCACAGGGAACAACTAGACAAATATCAAATACAGCTGAAACCTGTTATTTTGAAATTTGACCAGAAAATGTGTTCCATTAGCAGGACTACAGGAGTAAACTGTATCTGAATATGGAACTTGTACTTTATCACAACACAACCGCTAAAGAAATCCTTTTAGAGGGAACGAAATGTACGACACATACATTTCTTGAGTGGTTGTGTCAGATCGAGCTAATTGGAATTTCCACAGACAATCTATGGGATGGCATGTCCATGTAATCATATCATCTTACATGTCCTTCAAGTATCCAGTCAATGGTCCATTATGCTGTTCACTAATATCCAGTGATAATGCAATGTGAGCGCAGCAGTGAGACAAACAGCAATTCAATGCTCCAATAAGCAAATAGAACATGTCACACTGAAATACAAGTTAATTTTGTGTCACAAGAAAGGGACGTTATGGTGTAGTGATGTTTTTTCATAGACTAAATGAAATGAGTTAAGGATATCCTGCCCCAGAATATCCCCTAAAATGTTACGCAGTAGTCACATTTGCACAATTTTAGCCATAAAACCATCCAAAATGTGGTCAACCACATTCATCCTGGGTTGCTTTATCACCACAGGTCACTGTGATACCAGCTGTCTGAGATATTCCAAAGCATTTAATTAGTCTAATTAGGCCACCAATTTCTCGTTTCCAGAATCTAATTTCTGAATTAATGAAAATTACATGAATTGAATGGCTGTGACAGAATGGAGGCTTGTATCATCATGTCCATTTATTGGCCTTGCACTCCAGTAGGAAATATTTAGGGCACTTAGATTTGCACCTCTGACATGAGCAGAATGAAAAAATTAACAAGAAGAATTATTTGACTGTTGTTAAATAAATAAATGTTTCTATAAAGCATTTTGGTTTTGGTTCTCAAATTTCTCCAAATGTGAACAGCTTGTGAGCAGTGGCTGCTGAGCAGTTAACTGATAAGACAAATTAATTGGATGCAGCCACTATGACTTTGCCAATTGGTTTGTTGACAACCCATTTAAGAAGTCTTAAATAAACCATATTTGGAAAGGGGGGTGGTTTAAGCATTGTATAACCTTTATCTACGTATATTGAGAGGTCGCTTCGGTAGAGACTTCTAATCCCATGTAGCTACACCCTGAGGCATAGCCTTTTCTACTGTCCATTTTACTCTTGATTTAACGATACATGAAGAAAAACATTAATATCATGCTGTACTGGAAACTTGGTAATAGCATAGACACTTTCCAAATCTGTGAACCTAGGAATTAAAACAAATTAGAAGTGATTGATTTATCAATGACTTCCTTAAAAGCAAATATCTTTTGCAGTGAAGTGGCTCAAAGCAGGCCATTAGAATGATTGCAGTTTAAGGCTCCTCTTCACTGGCTACACTTTGAAACCACAAGTGGGAACGTCCACTTCTCATGCAAATGGTAAGACACTTAATTCTCTGAATTTCCCAGAAAGTGAAACTGTAATTGGTCTAAATTGTGTATGTGACTCAACAGAGGATTAATGTTTTACTTATACAACATTGTGAATTGAAGCAACTATATACAGTCGATGGTAAGGGATGGTTACAAAGTTGATTACGAAACATTAAGATGGTTTAGTTGCAGTCATCAGTCACAAATGTATTAAATATGGCCGAGCGCTAAAATAGTTTTGAGAAGCCAAATCGACAACTTGAAAAAACTTTTTCACCCTCTTCTGTCATCATTCAACCCATTAACACTCAACCCCGCAGGCCAACAAACTCCGATTTTGACATTGGAATCAATGTCTAGACTTTTAAAATCCAGTAACCCGACCCACGGTTCTGCTGAAATTAAGGCTTGGCACTCAGAGTTGTTACCATCAGAAACTAAAGTGTAACCAGCACATCAACACTGTCTAGACAGCCCATTAGAGAAAAATGTCTCGGTAATTACAACATACAGTAATGCATGTGTCTTATATGATACCCACCCTTAGAATGGAGCCAACAAATGAGCTGATGGATGGCGGGAAGAGGTCAGGGGGTGTAACCACAGTTCAGTCAGTCAGACACATACAGTAAACTGGAACAAGTGAAAGTGGAGCTGCCAAAAACAAAGTGAAGATAAGTATACCATTACTGTTGTGGGACTGTCGGAGGTTCTAAAGCACTTGAGACTTCAAAGTAACCGAATCCTGCTGACCTCTTGTTGTTTTAGTTGTCTTTTTGCTGCAGTGACAGGACACTCGGCTTGTGGAATCAAGAGCACACTTGCTTCATGTAAAAAGGGCAGATGAACAGTGCAAAAGGGAATAAATGCACAAAGTGTTTACTTTAAACTGATCAATTTAACATTAATTTCAGCTGATGAGTGCACTTAAGTGTCCTCCTAGATCAGCAGACAAGCATCTCTTTGTTCATGTTATCAACGATCTATATTACTTTCTCCCTTTTCACCTTGGGTATTATCGTTAGTTCTATGATGTTAAGCTTTACAGAGAAACTTCACTTCATGCAAACTACTCCCTTTTTAATAAATCCTAGAATCACCAGAGTAAAATGAGTGCAGTCACTGTGAGTCAACAGCTTTATATATTTTCATTATATTGGAAAAATACCTTGAGAGTCAAGGCAAAGCATAAGCCATTGCAATGCCTTTCTCAAGTAATTAAATGAATCTTAAGGTAAGCTGGTGCAACAAATCAAACAGCATTAGTCACTGGCTATTAATTAGAAATTAAGTTTTGCTCTAAATCTTATCCATGCGTGGAATAAACACCTGTGTCTCTCTTCAATTTTCAATTACCTCAAAAAGCAGAATGTCTCATTCATCAGCGTGAGTGACACGATTAATCATATCATCTCTGTGGGGAATGACAAACCTGTTTTTCATCCAACAGTTGGGAGGTTTTATTTGACAAATGAAGATGCATCTCATCAGTTTAGTCCTTCACTTGAACTGTAAATCCTTGCACTGATCCAAGGGTGACCTTCTAATGTAAAGGCATCTCACAACGACGTATCGTCTTAGAATTGACAACTTATAACTCAAAACCTGAACAGACGCCTTCTGATTGCTTTTTTTAAAGATGTATTTTTACATTTATTGGATAAGGCAGTTGAAGAGTGACAGAAAACGTTGGGAGGAGAGAAAGGGGGACAACATGCAGCACGGCCACGGTCGGACTCGAACCCAAGGCCACTGTGACGAGGACCACAGCCTCCGCACATTTGGCGCGCAAAAAAAACGCTAGGTCATCCAGAACCCCAAGCCTTTTGATTTTTATGTGATTTTTTGAAGGAAGACTTAAGTAAACATACATGAGAATAAGAGTCTTAAGAGTCACAAGAAATCGCATTACACCTTATTTGACCATTTATGAACCAGACAGTGGTTATGTTACATAATCTGATCCTATTTTCATCTGGCTTTGGGTGTTTGGATTTTATTTTAACTATGAACAAGCAGGAAGCAGACTTTTACTCTTTCTTTTACTGGTTTAAGATAAACATAAGAAGCATAAGAACATTTAGGCTAATATAGGAACAAAAATCAGGCAATGACAGGTGGAAACTTTTCAAACATGATCTTTCAAACGAGATGTCTGTGTAGACGACAGTCAGCCAACAGTGACCGACCCCAACCAGATCAAAACTTTTTTTCTTTTTTGACTGAGTACACAACTTTCTTTGACCTGCCGAAAAGTCTCTTGCCTTGTGAAAAAAGCATGACCAGAGGTCCTGGTATGAAATATCAAGAAGCTTCTGTATGCTGCATAAAAATACCCAGAACAAAGGCTCTTGTCTTACTTCATCAATAGCAAAGCCAAGGGGGAAAAGCCTTATGTTTGGATTTTCTTTTACTTTAAGCTGAGCTGACAGCCTGTGACTGTAAGTGTGGTAAGTCATCTGGTATCTGTAGTACTGCTGCATCTCCAAGGTGTGACAGATATTGTTTTAGTTCAAAGCTGCAATGTTCTACAGTGTCAGTCATATACCTACTACACTGCTACCTGCAGCATACTCACTTAAGTCTCTAATTGCTAAGGACAGTTTCTAAAGGGGGTGGGTGCTCAACTGCTGCCTGTATACAGGAGAAGGAGACAGAATCAGAGAGAGGGATTACACAGCTCGAATCTAAAAGATTTTCTTAAGAATTGTATAACAAAATGCACTGCATCCTATCATTTGAGGGTGGGAGTTCCTGGCATCTTTTAAGAGGGGATTCGTACTCCTGTTATGGGAGGGAAGCTGGAGTTTTATCACAACAGTAAACTCTTGCATAAAGTTTATGTTGCAGGAAAGCTGTTAAAAGGAAGAGCCTGATCATTGCTGCAAGGCTATACCCAGAATATTAAAATATTCATATTTACAACTCTGAGTATGTTTAAATAAGCTCAGATCAAGGAACTCAGGTCAAGACTACCTTGGAATAAACCAGCAGAATGGAAGGGTAAAATCAATCCAAACTGTTATTTTGCATCTACTTAGTTTCACACTAAAGCTGCGTATCTACAGCATAGTGCCATTACAACTAAGACAACGGTAATATCAAGATAGTGTAAGAGCTTGATATTCATCCAAGTGTATCATTCTGCTTAAAGGAGAGAAAATACCTCAATTAACTACCTGATATCAAAAGACCAATAATGGACTGGTTAACAGAGACAGTTTTACATATGACACATCGAATGGTTGTCTGCTATCTAATTAACGGCTGATCAATTATCATTACTTATGTTATGTTAGTGTTCTGAACTGACGAGATAATGACTGTATCACAAATAAAGTAGGTATCTAATACAAACAACCAGAAGGGAAAGGGTATTTCTAAGATTCCATTAATGCTGATACCGCTTAATGATGATAAAAAAATCTCCAAGCAGTAACAGTAGAAGTAACAAAAAAAACTTTCCCTAATCAGAAGAAACAAAACATTAATTGGCGATGGTGGCGAGCAGGTTTATAGACGGGAAGAAGAAAAGCAATCAATACAATCCAAAAAAAGAAATATCATTAATGCACCTCGATAATGGATTGGAAACCTTGAAGGTGAATAAGCACGACATCTTATTGCATACATGACAAAAAAAGAGTATGCAGGTGTTGTGGATTTACTTAAATGAACTGAATTAGTGGAAGAAGAAAAACATTCTATCCATAGCATTTGCACACCCTTTTGTTTCCAGCTTAGAAAGACAGTCAAAGCAGCTACTAGGTGGGATTCATGCATGAGCAGTATGAAGACATAGAGCTGCACACACATAAAGCCCACTTGGTGTTGTTTCTTCAACCTACAATTGGTGTTACATGGAGGGGCTTATCAGAGACCTGCACCATTTTGAGACCAGCTCTCTGTTGCCTTTTATGTATCCCTTAAAAAAAATGCAAAAATGCAGCTAAAAAAGCAGAAATCTTAGCAGAAACATTGAACTAAAACCTAAACTGTAAAAGGGGTGACAGCTGCAATTCCTGTCTCAAGTGACTGCGACATAAGGTCACACAAAACTGAGTATGCATGAAAGTGTCATCATAAATGTGAAAGGATGAAGTCTGTCATAACAATGTGTGGCCATTGAGGAAAATCTGTAGTTACACAAAGCTGGTCCAGCTGCATATGGAACATCTGCCACCAAACGTTAGAGCATGTAAAGATAGTGTTAGGTCATTCCTTTAAGCATCCACTCAGCCCCCGTCAGAGCAGAGTCAAAACTCAGAGTGATCTACCGCCAAGTATCCATGTCACAGCAGTATTATTGCAGTATCAGGAATATATAGGGGATCAACAGGGGCAGCCTGAGTGAAGGACTCAAAGAACAACACTTCAGAACACGGCCAGGCTCCCTGACTGATTAGCACCCACTGCACTGAGTACTGGTATGAAACTCACTATGACTGCAATGTAGAGTGACAGAGAGTGACAGAGAGTGACACTGATTATACGACCTCTTGGTTGTCATATACCATTAAATGGTTTTCTTTCTGTCGCTGCTATTCTTTGGTAAAACCTCCAGCCTTTAAAGCCTAAAAATACCAACCCCAAGTAATCTATATAAATCATTGCCTATATTGTGTTCTTTGGTATTATTTTCTCCGGTCAGAAATGTTGAAGTTTTGCATCCGAGCATGAATGTTCCATCTGAAGCCCTGTTCAGATTGCCAACCCAAGTCTGTGTTGAATCAAAACTGAGCCACAGTCAAAGGTGTCTTGAAATGCATACCCAAGTCTAATTGGATTTCCACAGATGCCTCTTAGTTTGGCTGCTGTGTCTGCTCAAATCAGATTTCAAAGTGCCTTTTGCTTCACCTGAATACAACACATGGCAAATAAAAGGTTAATCCAGAGTTGTGGAAATGCATCCTGAATGTTTTTACTGGATGTCATTACCATAGCATGCCCTTGCACATAAGCTGGTGCATACTGGGAGACTAATAGAGGTTTCATATTTGGCCTTCAACAGCATAGTTAATGGTGTTATTTTGCATGCATGTAGTTTGCATATTGTATATTCCAAATAAAGAAGAATAAAAGAAAAACAGATTTTTTTCTTCTAATTACTTCTTGGAAAAATCCACATAATGAATTACTAAGCTCAGCACTAACTCTGTCCTGTCTGAGCCTTTCAGTGTGTTAAATAGGTGAATGCACTGGGCTTGTTTGTATAATGAGTACAGCAACAATGGACTGTGAGTCTGTAAATGTGAATATATATTTATGCCTTAACTATTATAGTGGAGACAAGATGACACATTTGTTCATAATATGAAAATAAATCGTTGAATAAAAGAAGCTGCTTTTTATTAATTATGTCTTGTCTGGTTTTGCTCCTTGGCTTTGCATAAGAGAGAATCTGCTCCTATTTAACTTTAAAGGGTGCACTAACACTAGGCGATCCTAACCTGGCCCAAGCACATTTGACCCCCAAAGTCCAGTTTGATTGACTAGTGTGAGTGTTTCGTACCTTACTCAGGCATCATTAGAAGAGATGTGATTCGACACTGTACAGTTGCTCATGCACAAGCACGAGCAGTAGAATTCAACCCCGGCATGAAGTATAACCGTCACCGTCTTGCATAATCAAGAAATCAGGAGTGAAGAGGGCTGTATCAGACCAAAACTACTCAAAATAAGCCACAAAGCCAGTAAAGTTGCAATAATCTTCTTTGTGTTGTTCTAACTTACCAGCACAGTAAGGGGTAACTGGGCCTAGAGTGAGTACATCCTAATTCTTTGTGGGTCCAGCTGAACACTTTGTGTGAATTTACCATTAATTTGTCTCTTACTTTCACCTTCTTATACAACATGGGTTGGCTGTAGGTTGGCTATGACCTGAAAGCTCCTGTTGTTGTTAAGTAAATCCAGTGAGTACATTTCAAGCTAATTGACTTGCTAAAGGGCAACCTTGCACTTACTGCTTGGGGAGGACAGAGTATTACTTATTCACCTTTGCTGCCAATATTTTCAAAACAGCTACTGTAACCTTTAGTTAGCATTTATTGTACCTATATGCAGAAGTTAACTCTTCTATTTTTTCCAACTGGCTCATATGTGTTATGTTTGCAAATTCAAACATAGGTCAATATAAAAATGCCCTGTACTGTGTGTTATAAACAAAAGGTTATGGCCATGGTTCAGGAGCGTTGTTACACTCCACCTTGGAGAAGAACGGTAGAACAAAGCAGCTTTTACAGATGTGTTGTTAAATTATTACTGAATAAAGTGAAGAGCAATTATTGCTGCTCTCTAGCTGGCCTTTTAACAAACAAATAAAGATCAATGTCCCCCTTGACAACCACAATTTATAAGGTCAACCTTGGCTTGGCTTTGAAACACATGCCAAATCTCATCAATACCCTTAATTCACATGTAAGTGGTTTTCCCAAACAGCACAGTATTATTATTATAACCTCACAACTCAGGGACAAGGACTGTTTATGAGTTTAAAAGCAAATAAATGTTCTAGTATTGTAATTACTTCACTCAGATTGTTATTAATTATGATGATAATAATACACCAGGGATTAGTTATTTAAACAATCAATGGATAACTCATCCAAAAAATGAATCAAATTAACCTCAACTAGAAAATGAACTGCTGGAGACTTTCCTACAAGGGGTCATATTTGTGTTTTACAAGTCATTATCCCCATTTTCATACTTATGGTTTCATATGTACCACATTTCTTTTTTTCAGAGAGGTTAACAGGTGTTACAAAATGTGTAATAAAAAGGCACTGATTGAAAGCAAAGTTATCAAAACTAGTAAACAAAGACCATACCAGTGCTGGGCGAACCTGAGGTTAACGAAACGTGTTGTTCAAGCACAATAAAATATAGTCAAGATAATTTTCGTGGTTTGGTCCTGCAACCATGTGCACCTGAGAATGTTTAGGCTGAGCACGGGGCACCCTTTTGGCCATTTAAATAAAGACCATACTAGTGTTTTTGTATGTTTAGCAGATGTAATTTTCTATTGGCTAATTGGCTAAAGGCTATGGTGAGTGTATGTTGGTGCATTACTTGAAGCACATTTTGTGAATGGTCTGTATTATGACCATTTATACGGTTGGGTTTTTGGTCCCTCACATACAGTACAAGCAATCAATGTTGCTATGTGGCTGAAGTCAACACACCAGAAGCATAACAAGCCTCAAAGTCTGTGAGAAAGCTTCCTCAATCCATATTGAACAAAATGCAACAGAGGAGTGGATGAGTAATGACTCTTTGCAGAGTGGCCTTGTGTCCACAGTGTGTGACATGGAGGTTTAGGGGACACAGGGAGACTGACTGACCACTGCTCAGTGTAGCATGGAAAGAAACTGAGCTGGTAGTCAGAACTGAGAAGGAGCTACAGTCGGCCTCTCAGTTTCTCCTCTTGAAGGACAGGCAGTCTGGTGGAGAACTGACATTCCCTACAAGAACTCATGTGTAGGGTCACCCGTGTCACAGCTGGGTTAGGTGCTCTACTACTACCAGGTCTACGGTATGTGCGAGGGAGTGTCATTATATAGCTGCAGTCATCATGTTTATCACATTTTATGTTACTGTTCTCAGCTCTAACTATCCTGTTAAACTCTGAATATAGTGCAGTAACTGACAGCCAATGTGTTGGGTTTACTGCCACTGCAATGCCTGTGAAATCCTGCTAATGCCAGAGCATCAGCATTGTGTGTGAGATGTAATCTAGGACTACGGCCAGTCAGTGAACTGGTAAGTACAACAAGTGTAAAAGCTGCCACCATGTTTGATGTACAAAACAGACCAATTGAGTTATCGCAGCAAAACTTTCAAGAGAGGCATACAAGCTAGCAAAGTTTAAAAAAAAGCTGTATTGATATCAGACGCTAACGAGAATCTATGTGATTATATGTACAGCACAAAAAATGTATTAAGTGTGGAGGTGGTCCTGTTCAAAAGACTTCAGAAGTTTAGAAAATGTTGTGCACGTACATTTTCACATTCCAGTTCATTTTATATTCATAAATGTTGGACAATTTACAGAGCTGTCGATTTGTTCCTCTGTTATATTGCCAGTATGTGGCTATTTGTTTGTGCTGAGTGTGCTTCTTGAAGTGATGTTGAAATGTGGGTGTGAATAAAAGAGGGAACTGAGTACAGAGGACTTTAATGCCATGGGAGGGAGAGCCAAGATGGAAGCTTCATTTACATCTACAGTACCCTATAAAGCAGTATTTCTGAAATGGGAATAATTGTTTCCCTAGTGTCAGTTTGGAGAACTGCATGGGGTAATTGAGTTTTTTTTTCTTTAAATGATAATTGGAAAAAAATATCAGTCATGCATGAATAAAAATTGTAAACTTTAGTTCGATTGACTACTTTTTGTAGATTAAATGCATCATCCATCCACCATTTACTGTCTTAAAATCGTAATTGATGCACACAAAAAAAAACTTGTATTGTCACTTTGGTATGTATTTAGAGTTTGCAAGAGGACTGTTTGTTTTCAAATGAAAGGTGAGAAAATCAAGTAATACATATTTGGAAGTATTTACAATGGTGATGGGCACTATAGGCCCAAAACAATATTTCAAAAGTGATAATAACTGAAAAAAAGTTTGACTACCACTGCTGTAAAGTGTCATACTGATTGTCTATTTATTAGGACATTTTCATTAGAACATTAGAAAAAAAGGCTGGACTAAAAGGCAGCAGGATTTTTCTGTAATTGACATTTGATGAAATTTAGCACAGTTCATCCACATTTTAAGCCTGTGTGGACATCCATTTAAATTCAGTTTGATTTGAACCTGTTCTACCCTCATTCAGGTTCACCTGTGCATTTATCTGGTTCTCTCCTCGCAGCGAGATCTGAGCACTGCCAGAAGCGGTGGGTCCAGCACCATCTGCCACAGACAGGCTGGAAGGACAAGGGCATTTTGCTTGAGTGTGTGTGTGTCTGTGTGTTTGTGTGTAAGGCCACCTCTGCTGTGAGTAATGAAACGCATGTAAAGTGTTGCTTCAGAAACTACTTTTATTGATGTGCTGAATGCGATTTCCAGCTGGTATTGGAAAAGGAACTCGGGATGATGCAACACAGAGAGACAGTGTATAAAGAGTGTTCTTTGTGTGTGTGTGTGTGTGTGTGTGTGTGTTTGAAAGAGAGAGGGGAGGGGGAGGAGATGTGGGGAGGATGATACTACGGCTGTGGCAGATTGATGTGAAAAGCAGTGGAGCATCTCTGCCTCTGCACAGAGTAAACAATGATGAGAGAACGGCTAATGAAGGCTTGTGTGTGTTTCTGTGTGTGTGTGTGTGTGTGTGTGTGTGTGTGTGTGTGTGTGTGTGTGTGTGTATGTGTAATGGTGGTGTTTAATGCCTCACCTAAGTGTATGCCCGTGCATGACAGGATGTCTGAGTGTGTCAGAATCTGCACGTGTGTTCGGGGGGATGGTAGATCCAGAGGAATCACTGGGATCATTTTTCTCCACCATCTCTGCTGCACAATTATTTCCTTTACATGTGTTCATCAGTAATGTGATCTGTGTTC
Organism: Labrus mixtus; assembly: GCF_963584025.1. Lineage (NCBI taxonomy): Eukaryota > Metazoa > Chordata > Actinopteri > Labriformes > Labridae > Labrus > Labrus mixtus. The sequence continues at coordinate 17,224,232 of NC_083618.1, read as the reverse complement.
GAAGCAGTCGTTCACATTTGTTACCCTCAAGAAAGGAACAAGGAGAAGGTAATATTGACAAAAATCTCTAAATTTGACAGGCTGAATTTTTTTTATTGACAAACAAACAACCTAAACAGGACAATAAGGAACAGCGAATAACTGAATAAGTTAAAAGTATGATTACAAAGTTTTCAGCATATAATGTCCAAAAAATGGCCAGATGGAAGTCATTATTTTGTTACGTTTTTTACTTTCTTATCCAATGGTGAAAGTGTTTTATTTGCCTTCTTCCAATCAAACACTTAAAACACCTGATGAGTAGTCAGACAAATGATGTAATGTAAATGGCTTGTATAGCGCTTTTCTAGTCTTCTGACTACTCAAAGCGCTTTTACACCACAGGTATCACCTACACATTCACACCCTGATGGCAGAGGCTGCTATGTAAAGTGTCCATACAAAGTAACTAATCCCATTTAAACACATTCATACGCTGCCGACGAAGCAGCTGGAGCAACTTGGGGTTAAGTGCCTTGTTTAAGGACACATCGAGCATGTGACTACAGGGGCTGGGGATTTTTTTTAGAATGACTGACCCCTAGTGCCATAAGTTACACATTCTTTTGTTGGACGGACATATTTAATTATTAAATACTATTTGGTCTAATTGAGACATTAAAGGGATAGCTTCTTTTCTGAAAGCAGTGAGAATACAGAAAAAGTATACTAAGTTTATTATGTAACTAAGAAACATATGCTGTGGTTATCGGTAAACACAAGACTTGAGTTTCTCTCTGTGTTTTGGACTACAGGGGGAGTTCCTATTTTAAAGTCAAACTTATAGTCAGATCAAGAAGAGAGACAAACGAAGATAAAGATTTATGTTACTGAACCCAAATGTACTCACAATGATTAATATCACACCCTGCTGACTTTTCAATAGGCTGTTGTTGTTATCTTTGATAAACAAAGGGGTTAGCCATGCTATATTGACCTGACTCTAAAACATGCAGCATGCAGGAAATATGTGGAAACTGCAAGTAAGGTGTTGATGCCTCTTTTATAAAAAAAAACAAAAAAAAACAAACAAACAAACAAGTGGTTAGTGCGCACTCCCCATGTACAGTATGTCTGAAGGCCATAATCCTCAAAGCGGGCAGCCCAGGTTTGAATCCTGTGGTTCCTTTCCTGCATGTCATTCCCCACTATCTCGCTCCTTGACTCCCAACTATATCCACTGTCCTATCTCTCCAATAAAGGCTGAAAATGCCCCCCCCCCCCCCCCCCCCCCCCCCCCCCAAAAAAAAAAAACAAGTGCCTGCAGTGATATCACCATGACAACAAACCTGAATTTTCCTGCTGGTGTGTAACTCAGTCAGTCAGAGGAAGCTCAGTGAATGAAAGAAACAAGGTCAGTTCTAAAACTTACTGTGAGACAGAGCAACAGGAGTTGTGTTTACATTTTTTTTTAAAAAGGTAGTTTTAATTGATTCAAAGTGGACTGATGGACTGACAGACCTAATAACTATCACGTCTCAGAAAATCGGAGTGTATAATTTAACAACCAATGCGTTAAATGACTGTCTTGCTAATGAGAGGCATGACTGGTTCACTGTATGTAAGCAAATCGATGTAGTACATTGCCTTACAGTGGCTGGTTTACCAACATGGCCCTCACTAGTGGCTGGCTGCATTTCTTTACAGATGAAATCTGAGTAAGCTGAGCTGATGTGTGACCGACTTCCAAAGTGTGATAAGAGTCTGCTGTGTTTGTGAGATAAAACTGGGCATGCTTTTCCCTCCCTTCCTGGCAGTACTATTATCCACCACGGCAAAAGAAAAACAAGTCTTGTAAGCAAGTGGTCTCTAAAGATTCGGAAAACAACAAATAAATTCCAGAGGAATCAAGATTTATGGGTGGACTGAAGGCTCCAGCTAAATGGCCTGCCTGGATCTGCCTCGACTGAATCAAACGTAGAAATAAATTGTGTTAAGGAGGCAGTCTGAAGTGGGAGCTATCCGGCATCACTATCCTCTCCTCCCCTATCACTCAGAAAGTCATTGCTACTCCAAACATGTCTCAGGCCTTTCTTCCAAAGCCGCTGCCAGCACAGACTTTCTCATGGCAAACACCGTTTTTGAGGACACTTGCCAACGTCCTCTATAAATAACCATCCGAACCACACAGCTGCCACTCATCCATCTGACGACATTCATACGTGACGTGAGCCAAATGTCCCTCCATCACAGCCATTTGACATTATTCATGATGGCCTTTCAATTAAAATAAGTGCAATGAGTGAAGGTGGATGAGGGAATAAGTGGTATAACATGAATGGAGAGGCTAATAAATACTGTCATAAAAGCAGCTTGATGGCTTTAGGTGATGTTCAGCCTCAAATAGAGTGCCAGTTGGAGGTTTTTCAGGTGTTTTGAGGTGAAACGCAAAAAACGTGGAGCATCACTTGTGCATGCTTGGCACACACATACCGCCACATGCCCATATATGACAGTGTCTCTTTTAAAGGCCCCCCCCCCCACCACCATTCTTCAGGAGCCTCCGAAACAAGCAGGGCAATCAGCCCATGTGAAAGCAGCTGACAGCTTTGCTGAGTCCAGATTTTTGCCAACATGGGCTTTCAAAGAGCTTGCTACAGTAAAGAGAGTGTCTCTTCTCTTTGATGAAAAGACTCTGCTTTGAGAAAAATGCGTGTTTGCTTTAAAAGTGACTTTTATCCACATCCATCAATGCTCAAAAAGATTTGGATGAAAATAGATTTGTCGCAGACTATAAAAGTGAACAAAAAAGATCAGGACGTGACCTTGAAGTGTTTGAAGAATGCAAAACATTTCCTTTGAAGGTTTTTTTTTTTTTTTACAAGTAATGAAAGTTCTTTGCATGAAAAGATACCGAGGGTGAGGAGACATGAATAATCTGAACTTGTTTAAGTGGCTATCAGATATTCCAGTCATTGCATTCTTTGACGTGTTAACAGCTTAGTCCCATTAGCCGAGTGAAGATGGCTTCTGTGATTTACACGAGTTGAAGAGGACTCTTCATGCTCCCAAAGAGATAACCATACTAACATCACTGTTCTATCTCCTTTGCCTTCAATTTGAAATGGCATTTGGAAAAAAATCACTTCTATGAGATGTATTCTTTTAACAAGACTAAGTCTCAAGTTTCCCTTCAGGCTCTATGAGACTGTAAATAAGCAGAGCACAAAATGTTGCCAACAACAGCGAGCCAACCTGATTACGTTGACAATATCAAGATGTGGTTTGGTACAGAGGCGCTGCTTGTCAACAGGCAAGGCAGGCAACTGCTTGGGGCCCGAGGCCAGTAGGGGGCAAACTTTAAACCACAGAAGTGGCCCAAAATATGCAAATTTTGCAATGACAGTAGGAAAACTAGTAAGCGTCGGGACACTGGCAGTCATAATGGTGATGGACGCTGGTTGGAGAGGCCCCTAATAACATTTTGCTTAGGGCCCCGTCAGATTCTAGAATCACCACTTATTAGGTAGATATATTTGTTGTCACTGTTTGTTTTTTTGCTAAGAAACTGCAGCAGAGGCAGATAGAAATGACATTAGTTTTGCAGGTGTTTGGTCAAGAAATTAAAACCATAAGGTGGCCCTAGAATAAAGGTCTTATCTTAAGTACTCCTGAGGGAGTTTGAGATGCAAATTTGAAAGCAATCCTTCCAAAAGTTAAGTTAATTTAACAGGAGATCACCAACAATCAGCGACATGTATTTTCACGAATCTCCGTTGCACATGTCACAGCAATCTGTCAAATAATTGTCCAGATATAAACTTTAAAAGCACAAATGTCCACATCATGGTGATGCTACTGACTATTAACAGGCTCACCAAAGACAGCAGGATTAATCCTCTAAAATATCTCAACAACTATTACAGACAGATTACTGGAATGGTTTGAACTGAAGTTCTGATGATGCTGACGATACATATTTAAAAAGCTTGTTTTTTTTTTTTGCATACAACCAAAGCCTGCAGAGAGCGAGAGGGTCCAACCAACGCTATTGACTGAAAGGCAGTCTCAGATATCAACTATTATCTGACAAAGATTGAGCTGTTTATTGAGCTGCAGACACACACATTCTATTTACAGTACAGACTCTGTACAGACTATTCATTCATACTTAACTTTTCCTATATTTACTAGATAAAAATTCAAAGAAAGTATCTAATAAACCATTTTACATGGTATATATACTGTAAAGCTATTTTTCCAGCTTGGGGGTTCTCACTGTAACCCTTGAAGGACAGATGTTGCTTTGTTAGTGTTTAGGTAAGTTTGAATGACTGTCTTTACTCTTCCTTGTAAGGTTTGAAGCAGATGTTGTTTATTTAACCATTTATTTATTTATTTACTTTAACAGAGTTCCCTGGGTTTGGCACCCCACATTCTCAATCTCAGACATGAACCTGAACCAATTCTTAGTTAGATTTTCATCAACTTGTATCTCTACATGCTATCCATTGGGCACATCAGTCTCCCCTGTCTATGTTGCACTGTTACCATAGCAGCGATGCAACAAGCTGCCAAAGGCTGATGAGACTGTGGTTACATTCCCACTGGGGCAATTTATTATTGTTGTTCCTTTTAAATGGTGCACTAAAACCTGTTACTTTGGGTTTCAGACCAGTTTTTTTATTTTTTTATTCAAACTGCTCTGATGTTGTCGTCACTGATTGCTGTTTCCCTGGTTTGAAAAAACAAACGGGCTTTTGAGAACTTATTAGGTCGGACTCGGAATCAAAAGGGAGACATCAGCACATCACAATGGTTAGTCCTCCTTACACAACAGATATCAATGGAACAACACACACAAAAACCAACTCCAACAATTCAACAAAATACACTCCACAATTCTCACCACCATTTTGATGCCGGAGAGTTAATGCCACACCGGAACCAGGCAGGTAAACGAGGAGGAGAAAGGAAATTAGAATAACAACAATTTTAATATAATTTACAAATAGGTTTTTTTAATATAAAAAAAGGTTTTGTGTGTGTGTGTGTGTGTGTGTGTGTGTGTGTGTGTGTGTGTGTGTGTGTGTGTGTATGCATGTTTTGGTGAATAAAAGGAAAGAAAGGGCGACATCATTATTCTGTGCTAGAGCAACATTTCAATCAAAACGTTTATGCGGCGGGTTGGGTCAGATGAACACAGTTATACAGGTTTTGCACATTAATTTAAATAACTAACACTATGAAGTCAAATTTTTTAAAATTGATTTAACAAGTATTCAATGAACAGCTGTTGCATGTCAACCTAAAATAATTTTGACATACTCGATTTCATTAACACAATTTAAGATTTTGAAATGATGTTTAAAAACAAAACATGCGTTCAGTTTGATATTCATTACGTTCCATTTAGTAGCAATAGACACAGCACTAATAAACCTTTAAACACCGGTCAACCATAGTAACTGTCTGAATGCCTAATGGGTATGACTGCAACCTTCCTTTCTTAAGTCACACTTAACAGACACATAACTCACACTTCCATTCAAGTGAAAGTTTAGACCACAAAACAATAAAAAGTTTACATGCAGTCAGTGCCCTGAAACAATCTTTATGTACAAGCGTATGAAGGAAGCTCTGTTGTTGTTCTTAGAGACATTTACACAGGCAAGTCTTATTTACCCAGAGGCCAACAAGATCTCAGTTAGTGAGCAGAGAGGTCTACCGTGTTCTGGAGGTCATCACAGACTGCTGGAGGGATGTTGAGAAGTTTAAAAAAGGTCACAAACGCAGCGTGGTAGAATAAGAGCAGGATGCCTGTAACAGCAGCACACTGCCGGACTCAATAGTGCAGTGAACACAGACACACACCACCCATATACACAGATACCATTTAAGAACCACATGAGCATTTTTTTTTGTTTGCAGGAAATACCGCCGAAGAAAATTGGGTTTACTGCGAGGTAAACTAGGGAACTTAGGGAACTTTGGACAAATTGAAACTCAAGTTATCCTGCAGGAAACCGAAACTAAAAAGCTGTGCTGATGATTAGCTATTACCACCAGAAATCTCTCCAGCAAAAATCAATGTTTTAGACACATTGGAAATCTCTAGGCTGGATCAAAACAAGCAGAAATGTCTGCCTGGAGATATTTCATCTTGTCAGTTTTCTTTATTCATGATGACATCTTTTATCTTTGATTTGTTTCTCTGTGACATATGTGCCCACCACTGTCACATACTTAGTAGATACCAAGTAAGTGTCCTGCCACTTTCTCGATACCAGACAGGGGAGTCAAAGCAGTGATGATTCATAACATCTTGATGGGTCTCTCTGGCCTTTCTCACAGCACACTGGCTGAAAGAAATAAAGAAGGAGCCATCATTATGGTGAGACCACACTGCTCTTTCTTTAGCTATTGCTACAGAGTCTTAGCAGCTAGTCATTGTGTATATTCAATAGGCATTTTCTTCTTTGGTACTTGATAAAGAGCCCTGTGGTGCTGTCTGTACATTTTCAAATTCTTGGAACAGGACTAGGTACCTATGACAAAATTAGAGCCGAAGAGTCGGCCAACTCTGAAGCTCTGCAGAACTTAAGAACACTGTCATTATGCAGGGTCTGCATCACTGAGAGAGGACTCCATCACACTGTAATGGTTTACTGTAATTAAAGCAGAAGCTGCAGTTCCCCGTGAATGGGAACTTTATTGGCTTCTGAACGATGAAAGATTGAAAAAACCTTTACTGTCCATCACATAGTGACAGAAAATTACCTTTGGTTAGAGGCTCAGATAACATTAAAACGGTCACAGCCATTAGACTCACATAAAAATCCTACCCAGTGTTTCTATGTAATCTCTGCACCATTCAACATGTTTTAAAACTAATTAACAGTCCAGTTTATCCAAAAAAAAGGGTTTTTGTCATGTTTTTGTTTCAGTCATAGGATAGCTTCTTTAAACAACATGAGAAAATTAAAAATCAATAAAATACATTTCCAAGGAGAGCTGTGTGAGATCGATGTTTCCATTTTATATATTTTCTCATTTCAAGTCTAGAAGACAAACGGTTTAATGATGTGGTTGAACTTCAATGAGAATATGGATCAATAAGCACAAAAAAACAACAACAAAATTTTGACAATCATTTAAGGATAGGCAAAATCTGAAACATCAGGTCTGACTATGTAAATTGTTAGTCTGGGACAGGCCTAGTAGTCACTGTATAGTTAGTGCAGATGAAACTATCCAGTTAAATTTGGAATCTTCTCACAAAACAGAGCATATTAAAAAAGATTGAAATGGTATTTAGTTCAACTAAATATTTTAAAGGAAATATTCTATTGATGTTTGCGGAACAAATCTGGAAATTGGTCTGATAGCTAGGGATGTGCCAGTTCAATTCCTGAGCACTGCTGAGTTGCCCTTGAGCAAGACACCAAAACTACAAACTAGACAGTGGCTCAATGCTCTGTTTAACTGTAAAGCTGATTCTGATAATGGGTTATTTTAATGTTTTTTTTTAACTCATAATATGGCCAATATCTCTCCAAATTTTCAGTATTGATTGTTTCTTATAAATCAGGAAGCTTTCCAGTGAAACCATTTACTCAGATTTGCATGAATTAAATAAAGCTCTCACATAACAGTGAGACACGCTTCCCACCCTAAGCCTGACGTCACAGCAATATGGCCGCCTTCCGAATATGGTCTGTAATGCCTCTTTATAAACTTGACCTTTTGCCAAGGTGGTATAACGTCTAGGGTTATAAAGCACTTTGGAAGACTCTAAGACGAGACGTCCTGATAAGCGAACTCATTCTATTGCAGTTTCTAAGGATTAAGTTCCCTTAAGCAAGACAACTTACCTAAGCCATTCACGAGCTCAGTGTGCACCAAAGTTTGACAGCTGCTTTTGTAAGTACTACAACATGACTCACGTTTCTCTTAATTATGACTAGGATCACTGTGTGGCCAGTTAATTCCATTCAATGATGTGCTCTCATACTGCTGAAAGGCTCCACAAGAGAGAAAACCTATTTTCAAGCCTTGTCCTAACACAGCCCTTTTCTACAAAGGCGACGCCAGATGTGCATGTATTTTAATCGTTTGTTGAATATCAGACAATTAAGACTGAGAACAGACCAAGGGGTTGCCTAACAAACCAGTTAAAATTGGGTGAAACAGACCTTTCAGGCACAAGCCACTCCATTTGTATTCAGCACAACAGTTTCATTCATGGTAATGGAACAATGCAATCGAGAGTGAGAGGGGAGAAAAACAAACACTAAGAAAAACACAATTTTCCCTGCCAAGAAAACTCTATGAAGCACAGCCAGAAGGGATGTTGCTCCCAAAAACCTGTCTCCCTCCCTTGAGACTCCTCTTCCAACATAATGAGGCGCCCAGCAAACGCTGCCTCTAAAACCTAGCATTCTGGGAAATACGCCCACACGGAGGGGGCTCAAAGGTCAATTCACTTACAGCGTTGAACCACCATGAGCGGATCCAGCAGAGGTGAGCCAGAGACACATGGATGCTTGTCTTTAAATGGCTGCCTGCAGGGGGACATGAAACCCAAAACAAGCCAAATCCGAGATGCAAGTGGAACATGTGGAGAGCAGATGGGCAGGGGGAAGTCAAGCTGCAATATCATTTCAAGTGTTTGTCTACGCACAGACTCAAACGTACACCTCAACAGAGTTTCCACTTCAGTTCATCCTCTTTAATGTCGCAGACCGTTAAGATCATCTCTCCCATCTTCTGGAATCAAAGGGAAGTGACTAAAACAGGGAAGGATTCTGCAGAATTAGATAGAGAAGAAAAATACAAAAATAAAACTAAAACAGTGAGAATTAAACTCAAATCACGGGTGGAGTGATTCCGAGATTTGCATTCACACATGCGTCCCAACCGGACAATGTCAGGAAGTTGTCAATGCATGTTTGAAAGAGCTGAAAGCCTTCTGTTGCCAAGCCTCCACGATCGCTCCTTTTATCCTCACTTCTCCCTTCCTCTCCTTTTAAATTCAGCACGCGACTTCATCCCTGATCTATCCTTCAACTTTCCTTGGTACTCACCGTTCCTCCAACTCCTCTTCCTCTCCCTCCACTTAAGTTCTCCACAGAGAAGAGATCATTCATTACTCTGGTAGGAAACAATCTACCATGGGCCTCGTCCAATGAATCTACCAGAGAGATACTCACTCACAAACTCCAACATGCTTGAAAATACAGTCTTATTGAAACGTCTGCAAAAAAGCAAAATCAGCTGTTGTGAGCTCATGAAACTCACACTGCTCTTGATTAAACAGCCAGTTGTAAACCATGCTGCAATTATAATATCCAAACATTTCACTGTTATGAAGGCAGATTGTGTTAATAGCAGATATGGCTCTCATGAAGTCTCATAAAACGTGAGAAAACGTAATTGCAGCTCCCCCCATCTCTCTTTCTCTCTCCTTGTCTCTCTCAAGATTTACCACACCATCAATGTATGACAGCGCCTTTTCTTTTGAAATGTCAGTTTAGGCTCAGAGGATAGAGACTTTCAGGGTATTCAAAATGGCACAAGACATAGTGGGTCCTTAATCAAATGCTACAGAAAAGCAATTCTCCCCAAGGTGACCTGCGCTGCTTTGCACCAAGTCACAATAATGAGCATTTTAAAGCCAAAGCAGAGACAGGTAACCCTCGTTTCTTCTTCTCAGTTGGGTATCCATCACAAACACAGCATCCGTCTTAGTCTCAGAACTAACAAACAAAGCAATCTTGGCGAATAAAGTTCCACGAATACCTAATTAAAGTGTGTGTCTCTGAGATGTATCTGTGTGAAACAACACAAGCATCTAATCTCGAGTCAAATTCGGCAATTGTCTTTCTCTCGTTTATAAGCGGTTGACAGAAAAAAAGAAAAAAAAGAAAGTCTCGTATTGGAGACGAGCCTGAGGTTGTTTACCGAATCAGACACACAGTGAATCTCTTGTCATAAAGAATAATAGTCATTATTAGCTAGCCAAGAAAATAACCTAATCACACTGAGCTGCCTTCAAGCCTGTTTTGATGAATACAACACCGGCGCTAAACCCCATGCGCTGACGCCAATGCAATAATCATTGGGGAGCTCTTTCCCAGATAGCAGACGAACATGACCTGGAATCTTTGGGATCCATTTGTCTTGCCTCCCTCTGTCTCTTGCTCGCTGCTGAGTCCTTATTGAATACATGTTAAGGCGACCTAGGCACAGATGACACATTGCAGTCTACAAAGCAGAGCCTTAATTGAAGCCTATTTATCACTTGGGATAGCTGTGTTGCCGATGTGGGGGATGAGAGGGCAGAAGAGACTCTGAACACAACAAGGCTGGATGTTATTATAACAGCGTTTACTGCTGCGATAACATGCACGACGATTAATAACGGTAATTTATTTATTAATGAGGATAAATTGTACTAAGCATCGTTTGCTTTTCACTACATAATTATTCCTTTTGAGATAACGTATTCTAATATCTCAAATGTCATTGATTTATTGGATTGAAGAAATGACATACCTGACACTAAAAGCTAGTATAAGAAGGGACATCTGAGGGGAAAAGATAGAAACATGTTTGTCTTACTCGCTCCAAGGTGGATTTAATCATTCTGAACATGGTTGGCAACATGCATGAGGGAACGTTGGTTTGTTGACGTTTGTTTTTTTCCTGCATGTGTGTTTGCAGTTGCAGAGTAAGCATGTTGTACGTCTACATCATGTGAGTACAAGCCTGTGAGTGAGTTACAGCACGTCTAAACGTCTGCACATATGTATTCAGCTGCAGTGTGCCTCCTGACATCCACCTGCAGAGTAATTAATCAGGCTAGCCAGGTAGCACATCAGTCATTGCTGTCTGTGACATGGTCAAACAGAGAGACATTCAGAAGCAAACACACACACACACACGCTATAACTCATAGACACGCATATGGACTGCAACACTATATCTCAGGCCTACTCACCCACACCTCCTAGCAGGTTTAGAAGAACATCAAATAGACAGGCAGCCTCATGGCCAGCCTGACCAGGTACTGAGTTACTGCCAGTCAAACAATCATCTGTAGTACACAAGTGTACTGCAGAATGTATCAACGCATCAGAAGATACACAGACTGCCTAACTCTGCATTGTGACTGTGCTCGTTTAAAATGTGCAAAAACCATAGAAACTGCATATGGCTGTGTTAACACTGCACAAACAGGCTCTTCGTTATCACACAAACATTGCTTCTATTGGGACATACCATTCTCTTCCTTTTCTTTTAAGTGAAATAAAACTAAAATTACTGGCCCACATTTATATTGTCCCTGCCAACCATCTGCAGCTTACATCCACGAGTGTTACACATAGATTGATGGAGGCTGGGAGGAAACAATATGATTAGAAATGGAAAATATTTGAAATAAAACTAAAAAAAAAAAAACGACCATGAAAATAAATCATAAGTAGGCTTATAATTAACTGGAGAGGCACAAGAGATGTTTCTCTCTCCTCAGTTTTTCTGCATGATTTATGCGAGCAGCATGTTTTCTTTCTGTCAAAAGTCATTCTCTGTGGATTCAAATGAAATACATGAACCAGAATTTTAAAAATTCTCTCCAGGTGCTGCTGACTAATTGTGTCTGGAATGAAAAAAAAAAAACCTGAGGTCACAGTGATTAGAACCGTATGCCTCAGAAATGGAATCAAATCTCTGTTGAGTCCAAATTTGAAGATATTCTTCGATAAACAAATCCCAACATAAATGCCACGTGTAATTAGACATATTCAATATCAGAAAATGAATGGAAATGAACAAATGGGTGAGCAGAAAATGGTAAGAAGCAGCTCCTTTACATGCATGAAGATCCTCTCAGCTGCAGTACGCAACAGTCTAATGAAATATAAACCTCATCACCCCTGCCAGCTTGCTTCACGAGAAATTTGACTAGGATCAAAATTCCAGAAAAGTCGGGATGAAAAATTCAGCTGTTTGTGTTCACACATGCAGCTCATCCTGGAATTTTGTTTTAGGACATTTTCAAGAATTCTGTGAATTGTGTAAAAACACCATATGACATCAAATGCGTAAGATTAGTACAGGAATAAGAGCCAGAAAAGTTTTTCACGAAAATGATGATGTCACAGTAAGGTTGACCTTTGACCTCTGACAGCCAAAATCCAAATAATTCATGCTGGACTGCATGAGGATATTTTTGGAAAATATGAAACAAGTCCCTCCAGGCATTCCTGGAATATCTTTATGACATGTCTGGAATGGATGGACAACCTGAAAACATAATGCCTCTGGCGACGGCTGTCACTGGGGCAGAGAAATAAAAACCAGTAGTTTCCTGAAGCTGCTGGATGCTGCAGATTGGAACAAACATGAAGCAGGAGTAAATAGTGCACATCTTTGGAACTTTTTTTAGGCTGTGTATTAATACACATTTAGTGTACCAGGGGTGGCTTAAGGTTCCAACATAATAAAGAAAAAAAGTTGGCTTGTTGATGACTTGGATATATTTTTGACACAATTGGAGGTGGGTGGCTCATAGGGATATGCAACATCAGGCTTTGGCAGCACAGACAATACCTGAAAGTAAACTGAATAATTGTTTTGGTGGTTTTATGTGAATCAGAAAAACTACAAACTATTACCCGTCTTCTCGTATTTGTTGTAATGTGTATCTTAAATCTTTGAGATCCCTGGTGACATGACAATATGACAACGTTTGGAAAAATGAACCACAGCTCTTCTACTATAGCTTTCAAACAGGCCCCAAGTGGTTTAAGGAGAACAACTGTGCTGTGTGTCGTAAGCAGCATGCAAACGTGTTAGACAGACAATGAGAGATGACTGCTGTTCGCATTGTCTCACGGCTGACTGTGGGCGTGTGTGAGACAGAGATAGAAGGACAGAGTGTGAAGAAGACACAGAAGAAGAAAAAGGAGAAGATATGGAGAGGGAATTCAGGAAGACTAGTAAGGAAGAAGTAGACAAACAGCCCTGAGATGGCCCAGTGCTGAGACATATGGCAGTGATGGAGAGAATACCTAGCAGTGGGCCACCAAACAGCCAGTATTACTGTGGCAGGAGGCAACGCGCCATTCAGCTCCTGGCTGCCACTGAAAGGAGCTGTTGGACTTTATGTTTTGTTTATGTACGTTTCCAAGCATAAGAAGCAGGACAAAGCAGTGATGCAACAGTAAATCCCTTGAAAAGTGGACGATATTGGATACATTTGGCACATTTTTGCTTATTTTCTGGCTCCAGAATCCTTACATTTGTGTGCTACTGTTTCAGCAGTGTTTTGTTTCCATAATGTTCTGTACTATGTTTTTTTAGAAGCCACATAAGCAGTATGCCTTACATTGAACAGACAGCTTCCAGGATGGCAGATGGTTTTCCCTGTTATTATGTTCAACAACCGTTGATGCACAGGGGAGATCTAACATGGAACGACAAGTGACTAAATTAATGTCTAACGAGTCACAACTGACAAAGGTATTGCTCTTGTAGCACATGTTCAGATACAATCCAACAGGGGAACAACAGCTTGAAACTAATATTTAAATTTATAGGGACTGTCCTGAGATTTTCTAAACCTTTTTGAGGAATATTGTTTTGATAAATTATTGTAAATGACTTATCCTGGAGGTAAATGTTGTCACAGAGGCACAGCCTTTGTGTCCCGACCATAGTGGGGTCACATTGAATTCAAATGGGGTCGTGTGTAAATTTGTATTTATTGATCAATGAAAAATATAACGTACATTCAAATTGAACACAGGCTACTGTGGGCCGTAGCCAATGCCAAAACAAAGAAACTTGCATAGTCTCTGTCTGTCTGTCATCCACTGTGCAGAAATGTCATCCCAGCCTAAATGTGGTTTAAAATGAATGTTTACTTGCAACACAAGAAAAATATCACATGATTAAAAACAAATGAATTTGAGCCAAAAGCAGTATGTGTTTTGGATGCCTGGGGTCACAATCAATAAATCACAATCACATTGTATTCATTGTTATCGCAATAAGTGCAAACGTTGCAATAATAAATTCAAATGATTTCATGTAAACCAGCAATGTTTCTCGCTTATATGTACATTTCACCTGATCCCAGGGTATAATGGTCAATCTTCTACACCATTTTTCAGACTAGGCTCAAGCTATAACATTAAGTGGTGAAAAAAAAACCTTTTTGGATTTATTTTAGATTCAGGAGAGACATTCACAGGTATTGTGTAAAACATGAAGAACAGCAAATAGACATAAAAACTATGTTATAGCTCATACATACACATAATATTTATTTATCAAACTTTATATTGTAAATGCAATATTGAACAATTTTATTGAACATTGCATATTTTTTTCTGTTATTGTGCAGGCTGAAGGCTACTGCACACAATGTACAACCACCTACCACTTCTTCCAACAACAGCACAGCAACTTCTAGTATCATTGTTAGTTATTTTACATAATGATAATTTAAAAAAACGGTTAGGGGGCTGACTGGCAGAAGAGGTGGGCACAAAAGACGATGACTAGAAACTAAAAGTCTCTGGAAAATCAACAGGAAGCCAAGAAGCCTAAAGATACAGGAAACAACACAACAACAAACTTGATGCTCTCCCACAATTAACTCTCCAAGACTGTCTGGTCACAAAGAAATTAAGAGATTACTGGACTGTTCCCTTTAACCTTATTGTAAATAGGAGGTGTTAAAGAATCCCCCTGCTGCAGTAACTCCCACATGTTTTTACTTCGACTGACAAATGCAGTTAAAACATGGCTTGAGTAAGTTTTCTTCCTCTCTACTCTCTCCTCCCGTCAGGCTGAGACGTCTTACTTCATCATTCTTTTTATTACATGGATTTTAGTGGCCTCAGGTAATTCCTGGAATATATCCATCCAACTTCAACTTCAACCTGAGGTCTAATCAGCCGGAGTAACTCCAAACGTGTATGTGGGCAGGAAAAGCTTCTACAGTCCAAATTCGCCGGTCTTCCTGGTGAGTCAATAAAGACGATCCTTGGAGGTTTTCTTAAGCACAGCTACTGGCATCCTGACATATTACTCCACACCTAACACAGTCTGGGGACAAGATTGGTGCTCCACAATAAGCCAGTAGATTGTCTATAGTCTTACTGTGGGGGAGCAATTTCTTGTACTGTGTTTTCCTCTTCCAACCCATAGAACTATAAACAACCCAAGCCTTGATTTGTGACAATGACGTGCCTTCAACAGCAGTGGAATAAAAGTAGAGGCTTCTTTATACTTTCTTTTCAAACTGCAGTAATAAAAATAAATAAAAATGATGCATACTGACCTCATGAAACCGTTAGAGTATCATCCAGCTGGAAGACATTTTCTTTTGTTTTTAAGTTGTTTAGAATTGGAAACTTGTAAATTGTTTTTATTTCTAATTAGTATTTTGAAACTTGTACAAAAAATGTTTCCACGCCAAAAAACAAAAATTTAAATCCGATCCACATCATCAAGTGTACAGATTTTTAATGAGAAGATAAACAGTAGCAGTATTGCACTGATACTCAACATTGGCTAGTGCCAAACTCAATGTCAAATAGATCAAAGGATTGGTGATTTCCAAATGCAAATCTGTAGAAGAAGAGGAATGGAGCAGGATGGGTATAAATATAGAACAATGATCAAAGCACTGCAACTAAAGACAAAAAAAGTTCTTTAATTGGCCCGCACAGCAAGACATTTCTCAAATTAAGTAAATAATGAGTACAGAAACTTTCCGTTGCAAGGTTAGTTGCATTAAATTTGAAAGAAATAAAGTTGAGATAGTTGAAAAAGTCCCACAAATGATATTTTTTAGGTACTAGCTGTAGGTTTATCAAATGGCCTGAACAATTTATTTGTTGGCTGATAACAGTTTGTAAGAGATATATATCAGTTACCACTAATATTCAATGCACAAATATGAACATTTATTTTTACAGGGCACACAATGCAGAAACCCACCGTACAGTACAAGAAATAAGCTATTAAGACCAAATTTGCTTTTTCAACCAGGCTGTAAACATGTTTATTTCTGCTTTAAAATGGGCATTTTACTATATTTGACTACGAGGGCTTTTGCAGCCAGACTCAAGTGAACTCTCCAGAAATTGCAAGTTTTGGCACTTCTGCATGGTTTATTTTTCAACACAAGTGGTTCTGCGGCACACATAGCAAAGTTTCACAAGTCATTCATATATTAATTTCTATCTATTCATGAAGGAAGACTACAGGGCTGAGTATATTTGCACACCCATATCTATCTATGCTAAATTTATGCAGAAAACAAAGAACTGATAAATTTTCTTGTAGGTCAGAAACACTATACTGCCTGTGATATACTTGTAATTTATTCTGAGTAGTAGTCATTTTACCTTCCCATACCTTTTGTACTTTAGTTGTGAATGCTTTCCATAATACATTATTACCTAACATTAGCTTGGGTGCCATCTTGGGAGTGTAACTCCTTATTTAGAATTCTTCTCTTCTCTTTGACAGGTTAT